>NW_024401808.1:0-240221 GCF_016859285.1 Xiphias gladius | reverse complement strand
TGGCACTAATTCTCCAACTGAGTTAAATTAAAACCACTGCAGAAGAAGCAGGTGATACAATCAATAGAGCTTGAGTCAACCCTCAAATGGTGAAAAACATGTAGAAAACATGATAGATATATGGCATTTATGTTTGTTTCATGTCTTTCATATCACCTCTGCAGGGAAATTGTTTCGTTACAATTCTGCAACATGCAGTTAGGAAGTGGAAGTAAATAAGTATAAAAGTATAAACAACTATATGTAATAGTAATAATAATAAATACATAGTAGGTGAATAGAGAAGTAAAAATGCAAATGTGCAAAAAGTAGTATGTCCAGTGTCATATGATTGAAGTCCCCTGGAGATCATGAAGAAAGCACTGGATTGCATAGTCTGGAGTCTCGCAATAACAGAGTGGATGATGTCACACGTGGTTGCTGGGTTAGCGGAGGGGGGGTATAAACAACAACCAAAATGGCATGTTGGAACCCCCGGGGTATGTAGCATGGACATAGCCCCAAAGCTAACAGTGCAATGTCTGTACTTCAGAAACTGATCAGGGTGGCACCATCTACTGTTAATTAAAGCAGAAAAACTGCCCCCTCTTTTCTTCCCACTCTTGGATTTATTCCTGTCACCTTGAACCATCTGAAAGCTGTGAATGGTAGCAATGAGATGTGGAGTATCTTCCTGTAGCCAGACATGTCTCTGTGAAACAGAAAAACAGAAAAGCACTAATTCCGCACTAGGGCCGAAAGCTCATCCATCTTATTGTGGCATATTGCCCATGATGATAGAAGGGAGGTACATTTTATATCTCCTCTTCTCCATCAGTCTCTTGCCTGGAACAAGCTCTCTTCCCTCATCTCTTCGTTCTTCCTCTGCATCTACTGTGTGTCCTCCCTCTAATTTCTGCGGAGATGTCTGATCGCCATGCCAGCTGACTCCAGTGTGGAGTTGCTCAGCAACAGTAGCATAGCTGAATCTAAACACATAACACTACACTCACTACAAAGCCAATTTACACTGGGGAAAAAAAAAACAGACCAGGGTGTTTTCTACTAGTAATGTTTAGAGAGGGCACAGTTTAAATAAGTTAATATGTTCACACATGACAAAAGAAGAAAGCTAAAAAGTTGGAAAAGAAATAAGAAAACAAGCAGGAACAACTGCAACTGGCTGCATGCACACTCAGCACCTACCTATAAGACTTAAGCACAGCACTTAAGCATTTTTTCACAGCACCCAAACCGAATGAACAGAAAAACTATGCTGAGAGTTCTCTACCGCTCGGGAGAGAAAGGATACTATATGTATTTTTCTGAAACTTAAGTTTAAAAAAGTGGGGGTTTTGCTATATTTCAGGACTAGAAAATTATTTGTTCATTCATTACAAACGATATTTTTTTAATGGAAAGAGTACCCAGTGTAACTACAGTCTTTTACAGAGTGTTTTTTATGGGTTATTTGTAGCCTTATTATGTTGCTAGGCTAGTGAGCATTTTCGAGTCTGTCTATAGTGAGTCTTTCAGAGTCAAAAGTGTTTCATTGGCCCAGTTTAACACGCAGGAGTTTCTGAAGGCTTGTGTAACATGTTCTGTTGCTACTTAGGAAATAAATTCATGATGAGTGAAAAAGAGTTCATAGCATCTCTTGATGTCCTTACCGCAGAATGAGCAAGGAAGAAAATCTGTTAAACTGCCAAGGATTACGTCAAAAAGACATTAAGAAAAGTCTGAAAAATGTTTATTGTCAGAGAAAATAATTATACAAGAGGAATGAGAGTGAGAGAGAAATCGACTCACTATGGTAACTCAGTCAGCTGACTAGTGGCCACCGTGAAAGTGAGCTGTCTGCAGACGTCCAACCAAACAAAAATTTTGGTAAGCAGCCAAACTGTCACACTGTCATGGTTATGGGAGGATGAGAAAATTGCAGTTCAAAACCATTTACTATAAGTCTTGTTTTACCAGTTTTATTTTGTACGGCGCACACTGCGATCACTCACAAAAGATGTTAAGGATTACTTCAGGACATAGCGCTCACTTCATCAGTGATCATATTTTTTAAGGTTTTCTTCTTCTAATTACGGGACTTGGTGCCGTCACAACAGTCACAGAAACTTACAGAGTAGTCTATAAACTATTCTGTAAGTTGATAAAGTTCACAGAGGCTCGAACGTCTTGGATTCCGCTCAGCCTTCCCTCAGACAATCGTGGGGAGAGGCGAATGTGATGCGGTTCAAGTCCCAGGGATCTAGGCATACGTAAACTCTCTGGGTGTAGAGTCCACAACAGGTGAACAGGAGTCCAGGTTTTCCTTGTTCGACAATACCGGCCGGTGGGCCAGGTTTCAACTGCATTGATAGGTCAGGTGACTCGTAGGCTGAGGATAATGCAGAGGATCCTAGGGAGTTTCATCCTGAAACAAACCAGGATTTGGTGACTATGGGAAAAGGGTAAATGGTGTTAGGAGTTAGTGCATGCCGACAGGGTCAGTTTGAGGCATGCAGCTATCCCTATGGTGCTACTGGCGTGCGTTTTCCTCCCCTTGGGGTGGAGACTGCTCCCCCCTTTTGGGTGTATTGGCGGCCTCCCCTCCTGGGAGTCAGAACGGCTTGTAAAGTTTGCATGGATGCATTTGTATGCTGGCAGCTGTCATGGCTTCAAGACCCTGATCCAGATTATGCTACCTGTGAGAGTTTTCTCAGGATCTTGAAGGGACCTGACAAGCTTTGGAGGAACTTTTCGGAGGTTTGCACTGCTTGGATGAATCTGGAAGAAATTACCTTGAAGCTTTCCTGTCATAGAAGGCTTGGGATCCCTTTTTGTGCTGGGCTCCAGGTTCTTCTAGGCCCATGCAAATGTAGCTCAAAGATGGCCGCGCAAGTCCCTCACCTATTGGTGCACTACATAGGCAGTTAAAACACTGACATCCTCAGGGCATTACAGGAGGTGCAGCAGGAGGGTCATCTCTCTTCCAGTCATCATCTCAAAAGGTGTGACCCCTGTGGAGTGGTGCGGCATGGACCTGATGGCCATCAGCACCAGAGTAAGCTTCAAATCCCAATCCTTGCAATTGCTGCTGACATACTTCTTGAGCATGTGGTCAATGGGGCAGTAGGCACGTTCGACCGGATGACTGGGGATGATGTGAGAGGTGGAATTTGACTTCCACCCCTAGGATGTCATACAGGGCAGTGACACTGAAAATGAAATGGGTGCCTCGATTCAGAATCAACAGAGAGGGGGAGCCCCGAATGAACACATGGTTCAGGAGGAGCTGAAGGTTTAGGGTTACCTTCGGCTTCAACAAGGATGGTAAGGAATGACCCTTGACCTTCTTCCAGTACAAGGTCATCCCTCAATCTGTCACAAGCCAGTAAGAGTTCCATGTATTTGACCTCCTTGATCCTGGCATTTCTCATGCCATTTTCCTTCCGTGTGGGAAAGTGAAAAGGTATGACAACCATAGTTAGGAGTCGGAGCATATGACCAGCTGCACCATAGCCACCTTGGCAGCTTGTTGGAGCGTGATGAGTACTTCAGCGATTGCCGCGTACTGACTCGTCTTGGCGACCAGTTGGTAGTGGTTTTGCGTATTTGACCTTGATGTCATAGCCTTGCAACACTATCATTCATTGTAATGCGGTTTTGGATACCTGTCCTTCCCTCAGCCGCTGGCTGTTCAGGAATGGAACATGTTGGTGACAAGTCTCAATAATTTATTAATTAGCTTTCTGGGCTCCACTGTAGCTGCAAAGGTGTTCCACAGCCCAGATGTTGGAGAGAAGGGCTTTCTCGCAATCGCAAAACTTCATTTCAACACTGTTCAGGGGTCAGCTTTTTTAGACGATGACCTGTTTGTCTACAATGTATTTCTATGCCAGGGTGACACTGAAGCAGTGGGATGAGAAACTCGCCTTGAAGTGAAACTCTGTCCTGCACCAGACAGGGTGCACTCTGTGGCATTGCTCATCGCTTTGTGGAGGAAGATGTTGAACTCCGCTGGGGAATTTGAGTAGCCAAACGAGCAACGGTTCCAGGTGTGCTGATGGTAGACCAAAGAGAAGGCCAGCTTGCACTGGTCAGATGTGTCAACACTTATAGCCCACAATCTGTTGGCCACATCCACAGTTTATGAGAAACACATCCCATTCACCTTGGCCAGTTCTTGATCCAAGTTGATCATGAGCCAGTGGGAAAGTGGGATCTGTTTGTTTAATGGGCAGTAGTCGATTGTGAAGCACCATTTCCTGGTTGGTTTTTAACACTGGCCAGATCGGCGGGGTGTAAGTCAAGTTGCATTGGCAATGATCTACTCCTTAAGCAGCATGTTGAGAATCTTTTGGATCAACTTGTAGGCAGCCAATTGGATTTTGTACTGGTGCACAAACATTGGCGGCATATTTGGGGCGGTGGGAATGCTCACGGTGTGAAGGTCAGTGACCCCGCCGTCATGGAAGTCCTTCGAGAAGATCATCTGAAAGTCACAGATAACTTCTGACATCTCACCTCTCAGAGCATCTGCTTTATCTAGGACTCAAAGCTGGGGTAAGGTTCCTCTGGTGGGGGACGGGCTTCCTCACCACCTGAGGTTGTGTGCTGCCTGAGTCACAAAAGCGTACACGACCATGTGTCTCTCTGTACCCAGGGCAACACCGCAGATTACGGGCACTGTCAGCTAGAAGGCATGGAAAGATCTGTCAACCAGCATCGCTAGCTAGTTGTCGCACCGTCAACTGAATCAGTACAGGTGTCAGGTTCTGAACCAGCAAGTAGGTTCAACGATTGTTCAACTTAAGCAAAGGCATGCTACAGACTGTAAGGTTGAGCTCCCAGAAACGGGGCAAGGGCTGGAAGAAAGCCTGAGAACCTGGCATCTTCTGTCCCTTAAGGATCACAAGGCAGATGGGGACACTGGTTGCCCGCAGGAGAACAGTCACATCAACTTTACTGGGCACCTGACACATCTCGGGAATCTGACTGTTTCCAACTGGGTGACGAGCCTGACAAGAAGATCCACCCCCACGAAGGATGGGGGCTGGATTTGAGGGAGTACACTACTTGCTTTCTCCCAATTTGTACAGGGAGGGCACATATCCCAATCTCCTTAAGAGGAGTTTGCTCCACAGAACGGAGGCGGTGACTTCGCTGCACAAAGGCTGAAGGAGCGTCATGCAAGTGGTCTTGACTGATGACTGACTTGCAGAGCGCTAGGAGCGCATCTGGGATCAAGAGGCTTTTGAGTTGGGTGCCTCCAACCACACAGGAGCTGTATGGTGCTGAGTTCTTGTTTTTCAACGAACAAAGGAGAGACTTGTAATCATGGAAAGAGTTTTGATTTCCAGCCGGTGGCAGCAGCGGGCTTGTGGTCAGCATAGATGGATCACAGCCAGAATCAGGCTCTGGAAGAGGTATGAGCATCAGTAGGTGCCGCCTGGAGTCTTGGATGATGGCGACTTGTCCGTCTGGACTGGCGGACTGACAAGGGGACCAAGATGCTTCAGAGTGTCAACCTGAGCCCAATTGTGTCCAAAGTGGCAGTCAATGAGAGGGGCCAGTCAGCCAGTAAGTCCTGACCAATGAGCAGCAGTTCTGAATGGATGACTCAGATATAGATGGGATGCAGAAGAGTCATTTCTTGGAAGACAATGTCAACCCAAGCACATTTTAACATGGGTGACTTATCCTACTGATTGCTGTTGATGCTTATGTTGAAGGTGTCGATCCATAGTGGTTTGTTGAGGGAGAGCATCGCTCTAGCAACCTCTGCAAAAGTGATGGAACACATCAAGCTGATGTAGTCTAGTAGGGCAAGGGTGCTGACTCAACCCCCTACCACCAGATTTTCCTTTTCGTTTAGAAGGTGTTCTGCGGCCTCTACTTTACTTGATTCCAGGGACGGATCTGCTGCCCACCCACCTGGCAAGGCGCCCACCCACCTGGCAAGGTGTTTGGCACCCCAGGAGTCCTAGTCCGGCAGTTACCCTAGCGCAAAGCTCTGATGTTTGGATGGTGTTTGGACCACCCTCAGGCCCTCTGGCCGGGTGCACACGTCTCCCATGCCAGCTGCGCGTACTTTCTGATCTCCTGCATGGTGGGGTTACTCATTCTGCAGTGCATGGTGACATATTATTGCACCCTCTCATGGAAGTTGACCTGGTGTGTTACCAGGTGTTACGCCCCTGAAAAGACCTATGTCTTTTCAGGGGCGTACTTAGGCGTAACCCCCCGCCCTCCTCTCCAGGGTGGAGTTACTCCCTCATCAAAGTGCGAGGTGGTGCGGTTGAGGATGGACTGGGTTCAGCCAGGGGGGCCTTTGGAGTAGCTCAATAGCTGTCCAGTGTGATGAGATAAGAGACTGCACCACTAGGGGCTGCCGGGTGTCTTTGAGCCTTCAAAGCAGGGTCATCTCTCTTGCTTGAGAGGCTCAAAGCTCCACAAGCAGCCAGTCCTGGGTCCTCTGGGAGCCAAGTTTCGCCAGTTGTGTCTGGGGGGTCAGACAAGGTCAGAGCTCATGTCAAGTGACTCCAGGGGGAGTTGAGTACGCAGGGCTTCACAGTCCTTCCTCCTGGACTTTGGAGAGCTTATCTCTGGCATCCATAACTTTGTGTCACATTCAGGAGTCGGCCTATTACACAGGTTGGTAGCTGTCTTGCAGTAGGGTGAGCTGCTCCACATGTTCTGCAGGTTGCAGCTAAGCCTTGCAGTGATATAGGAGAGCTAAATAACCGATCATGTGTGGGATTGGTGTGATTGGTGCAACTAACTCTGTATCTTATCACAGCTGCCAACAGTGTAGCTATTAAGGTTACCTAAGTAATTTAAGGAGAGGTTAATGAGGCCAGCAACCGCATCCTGCAGGTCTGGGTCGCCTGACTTCTGGGACGCTCTAACTCCTGTCACACAGAGGGCTAGGTTACTCATTTTAGTTAGCAAGAGATGACACCCAGTGGTTTTAATAACTTGTTGTGATATGGGAAGCTGCTATGCAAATCATAGATTATTGTGTATAAATATTGCAATAAAGCTGGTATTTGGACAGCCTCACACAGGGCACAAAATGTTGTGCAATGGCGGAGCAGGTTTGGTTATTAGCAAATTTGGAAATTCATAAATATTCATAAAATTATTAATGTGAATTAATAATTATGGGGCACCACCTTGGTATCATGGACCAATAACCAAACTCTAACTGCAGTTTCAAGTTGGTGTTCTTCTATAACTGCAAATATGTGGGCGATAAACATTTATGAAGTGAACAGTGAAGGGTTGGATCACGAAGTACTGACCATCACAATCCAGCTGTTATCACAGGAAGTATGTACAAATAATCACAAACAATGAATGTTTAAAGTATAACTGCATTTATCAACAGTAGCTTAAGTGACTATACTACCAAACAAGCAAAAGGCAAAAAAGCAGATATTTAGTACATGTGATGCGTGTGTTTTTGTGGAGAAAGAGAGAGAGAGAGAGAGAGAGAGAGAAAAGGATGGTGGATGAGATCAAGTGAGTGAAGGTGTCTTGCACAAAGCTCAAGATGAAGGGCTCAATTGTGAGAATCGAACCGGGAGAGTGAGAGACAAAGGGGGAGATGTGATCTAAAACGTGTCTCTGGCAAGAGGATGGTGTTGGGCAAACTGGGTTATGCTACCAAGCTATCTATGAACCAAGGGTGTTTGTGAATGCATGCAGATGTGTGTAGGTGTGTGTTAGTGAAAAGGAGAGAGAGAGAGAAGCATGCACAGCAAAGTAAAGAAGATCATGATCACCGTAGAGAGACACAATAAACTGTCTTATTTTACCATACAGTAGCACGGCAGGCAAACTAGCATTCATCAAGCCTTACACTGGCCTTTCAACTGGTAAAAATAGCATCTCATTGGCTTTACTCCGTGACATGGGAGAACAAAAACCAACTCTAACACACTAAGCACAATCAAAACAAGCAGCAAACAGTGGTAAATACTCCACAGTATTTTACAGCAATCACAGGACACGGCAGTCTGTTCTTCACAACAATAGAAGCAGTTTACATGCATAAACCTTACAACACACACTATTAATAACTAAAGTCTCTGTCCAGACACAAGCCTCTTACTTTTAGTTGTTTCAGAAAGCAGTTGAAGTGTGTGTAGATCCGTCCGGTGTGGCTCCAGAACAGCCCTTGGCTGAACACGGGCCGTGTTTGTTGGTCCTCAGGCAGTCACAGCAAGCTGGTTTCCTCGGGGGCAGCAGGAAAACAGCAGAGTCAACTCAGTTAGGAAAAATAACCTTTAGTCCGGTATCTCCTCGATTAAATCTTTTCGTCCTTCTGCAGGCAGTATGAGAAATCAGCTGATGCTGTGCAGCTGTCTCCTTCAGATCCAGAAATGTATTCAGTGAATACTGAATACTGTTTACTCAATCCGCAAGTTTAACACTTGTGGCCTGGGCCTAAAGTTAAGTTCAAACATTTGAGCAAGATGCGTCCTTTCTGCAACCAAAGTCACAGCCGAAAAGCCTGGGGAAACCCTTGCAGTAATGATGGCGCATAGGAAAAAGCAACAAGGAGCGGAGCGGGTCAGTTGTGATTACCTGGGTGACGTCACAGCCGCGTCGCTGGGGATCCCAGTGAGTCTGGTACAGTGAAAGGCCAGAGTTTGAATTCAAGCCAAACTTCACACATAGGTGAGGTTGGCGTGATTTGGCTCTATTTCAACTAACGGTTCCAGAAACTCTGGGCTATATGTAGGCCCTCTATTGTTCCAAGTGGATGCCAAGAGATTCCAACAACTGATAGGATGGAGAAGGGTGAGGGAACACACAATGTGAATCTGGATCAAATGCGGACTTTAACATGGTACAAAATGCCTGAGGTAGGCTGAAGTGGAGGACGAACATCTCCCTGCTCCATACTTGCCAGCATCAGACGCCATAGTATTGTGTCAGATAATAAAGGAACATAAAAGGTCTGGTCTGTTCGAGAGCAGCTTAAACAGAGCCATATCACTGGATGACTGGACTGGTGGTGTATGGAGGTGAGTGGAAACATAATATGGGAAATCACATAACATAACATGACATAATCCAGACTGTGAATGTCTGATTTTGAGATCATACACAAGGTGTGATTCAAATGCAATCTTACCAGCAATTAGTCTTGTTATTTTACCAAAATGACAAAGAACACAACACTCAGAAGTTATCATTTCAACCACTGTTTAAAAATATCATGAACATAACCCATCAATAGTTATAATTTGGGTGATTGCCACACTATAAAAATAGCTGTAATTCTTAAATGCTTAACATGATAGTGTTTTTAAACCCTTGAATTAAAACTGAAAGTCTACACTTCAATCACATCTTGGTGGCTTCTTTTCAAAACCACTGTGGTGGTATACAGAGGCAAAATTACAAAAATCACTGTCACTGTCCAAATACGTATGTACCTAACTGTATGATGCTAGAAGAGCATAAGTGGCCATATACTCTCTGAAGCCATACAGTGGCTTCAGAGAGTATTCAGATCCTTTCACTTTTAGCACACTGTATTGAGTTGCTGATTTAATTTTAACTTGATCAAATTGCAATTTATTTTTATTATTAAAATTGAAAAGCTGAAATCTCCCATTACAAAAGTATTCAAACCCTTAGATGTGGCACTCCAAATAGTGCTCAGGTACATCCTGGTTGCTTTATCATTTGTTGAAATGTGTTTAGAACTTTATTGGAGGCCACCTGTGGCAAACTGAATTGATTGGACACAGTTTAGAAAGGCACACACCTGTGTATATAAAGGTACTACAATTCACACTGCATGTCAGGGAGAAAAAACAACAACAACAACAAAAAAAAAACAAGCCATGAGGTCCAAGAAACTCTTTGTAGACCACCACTGCGATAAAAATGTTGTAAGGCATAGATCAAGGCAAGGGTATGAAACCATTTCTCGAGCTTTGAGTGTTCCGAGGTGCACAGTGGCCTCAATGTGTCTTTCAGCACCACAGAGGCATGGAAAGTGGCAAAGAGAGAGAGATACACACACTGTTTGTTTCAGTAATAACGGTAGTAGGAAAGAGGGAGAGAGAGGGATAGAGAGAGGGGTGAAGAGAAGACAGACTAGCAATAACAGCCTATTGCCCACAATGTTTCTGTACGTTATTTATTACTTAGATGGAACGCTGCTTTGTCACTTTTTGACCCGATACGCCCGAACCCTTGATAGTTTCTAGTAAGCGTACCCAAACGCACCCGACCTGCGGGTTTCGGGTCGACCCGCGCATCACCGCAAAACTGTGTAACTGGGCAGGAAGAGCCTTAGTCAGGGAGCTCTAACAGAGCTCTAACAGTCCTCTGCAGAGCTGGGACAACCTGCTGGAAGGATGACCATCTCAGCAGCACTGTATCAATCACACCTTTATGAGAGGTTAGATGGAGGCAACTCTTGAGTAACAGGCATATGAGAGCCCATTTGGAGTTTGCAAAACAGCATTTAAAGGACCCTGAGAGCATGAAGACAAAGATTCTTTGGTCAGACGAGACAAAAATGTAACCCTTTGGGCAGAATTCCAGGCACAATGTCTGGCAAACACCAGGCACTGCTCATTACCTGGCTACCTGACTATTTATACAGTGAAGCATGGTGGTGGCAACATCATACTTCTCAGTACTCTCAGGGGCAGGGAAAGGGAGACTGATCAAAAATGAAAGGATGAATGCAGCCAAATACAGGAAGGTCGTTACAGAAAACCTGCTCCAGAATCCGCACAACCTGACACTCAGGCAATGATTCACCTTTCAGCACAACTATGAACCGAAGCATACAGCCAAGACAAAGCTGGAGTGAGTTGTTTCAGGACAAGCCTCTGACTGTCCTTGAGTAGCCTAGCCTTGTATCTAATTGAACCTGACGGAGCCTGAGAGGATCTGCCAGAAAGAGTGGGATAAACCCCCAATATCCAGATGTGCAGTGTTTGTGAGACTTACCCAAGAAGACTCCAAGCTGTAATTGCTGTCAAAGGGGCATCTATAAAGTACTGAATTAATAGTCTGAATACTTTTTTTAAATGGAGAAAAAACAGTTTTTGATTTTTAATAAAATTAGAAAATTTTCTAAAAACAGGTTTTCACTTTGTCCTTACGGATTACTGAGTGTAGACTGATAGACAAAAATGACAATTTTATCAATTTCTAATTAAATCTACAAAACAATGAAGTTTGCAAAAAGTGAAGGGGTCTGAATACTTTCTGAAGCACCTGTACATCCACTATATGGCCACATACTTTTTAGTATACTAAAAAATTTGAAAATGAGAAAATAGGGCAAATTATTTTTATTCAACAAATAAACTGTTCCTGTGCAATCTAATCTAATAATCAATCAATTACTTTATATTCCGGGTGTGTGTTGTTAGTCAGGCAGAAACAAGCAACTGAATAATTCATCTGCCACCTTCATTGCTGACACTAACTAAAATCTGGGGCTAAACTCATTATATGCGCCGAGGAAGCACGGCATTTATTCAACTCTTAACTTATCATAGTCTGTCTTGCTCAGTTTAAACATTACTTATGTAATTAGGTTACAGTTTTCATTACACGCACCATACACTGATTAAGAGCCCTACACTGTGTCAGAAAGACAGGACTATTTCACAACTTACACTGTTATACGGACTGTTAGCTTACAGGCTACGCTGACGGAAGCCAGGTGAAGGTAGCGCAGGTGGACACTTCCTGAAATCATACACCTTGTTAGCATTAGCTTAGCACCCAGCTCCTGCCTTTTTGAACCCAATAAGTCACAATAACTTACCATTTTGTCGGATTCTTTTTGAGCTACTGCGACGTTACACACGAACTCTACTTCTGTACTTCCTGGCCGAACGTAGACGTATACACCACAGCTAACAATAACGGTCCATATCTGTGTCAGATACTGTACTGATACTGTACTGAAAAGGACTCATTCGCTGCTACACTGAGCAGTTCCGCCTCTGATGAGCATGCGCACAAAGATCATGTCTTGCCCTCAGTTTCGCCTCTCAGGTAACACCTCTTCTCCCTGCGAAAAGGGCTTTTTGTTCGTTTATTGATTCGTTAAATCTGGAATCTCCGAGTTACATATTTTATTATAACCTATAAAATTAATTGAAGTGATTTAAAAAAAAAATTGTACTAAGTAGCAGAATCGTTTCGACAATATGTTCTGGGAAATGGCTGCTCTTCTCAAATAATCTGGTAAACAAAATGTTTTAACTATAGTTTAACTACTTAAAAAGCTTGTTGGTTGAGAAATTCATTTTTAATTTAATTAATTTTTATTTTATTTTTTTTTTTGCTTTACACAATAAGAAGAAGAAGAAGAAAACAAGAAAATCAAGAAGAAGTTGTTGCTTTTCTTTAAATCATACTCTATACCAAGTACCCATACAATTTGGGTACTTGGTAATCGCAGTTATTATCCTTATGTCAAAATAACATCCTAGAAATAACTATAGGATCTATTATCATTCATGTGTTTTTATCTACTAATACCGAACAGAGAAGAGATAAATATCTGGTGTAGATAAGAACTTCATAAATATCAGTCTAAGTAAAATTAATTTCACCCTGGTTTAACCCAGTTTTATTTAACTCTCAACAAACAGACATTGTTAAAATACAATGTTAAAGTTGTTTTCTATAAATTATCTTGACAGTTTGATCATGATCATTTTTAATTCTCTAAAATGTAACTGTCAACTCAATTGGTTAATCCAATCATGTCTCTTACCATGGAACAAAACCTCATCAAATTCAACCACAGAAGGTCTCAGTTCTTTTCAGACCTCTGTTTCTATCAAAACTTCCTGCAGATATTCATCTTTATCATGCCTGCTAACACCTTTATCTGCTGTATTTCATCCAAGGTTAACCAAATAGTTTGCTTCTTTTTAAAATCTAATACTGAGAACCTAATCTAAAATACTCCAATTGCATGCAGTTTTTTACATTTTCAGATTTTTTTTACAACTAAATATTTGTTACTCCAAATACCAAAATCTGTTTAACTGCACACCTTAGTCACAATCATATAACTGTTTCCAAAAGTTTAGCAATGTGACAGCATTGCTAAACTTTTTCCACATTTCTGCTCAGATACTAAAATGCATTTCTTTGTCTCAGTATTTTTGTACTTTGTGCATTGACAATAAAGTTGAATCTAATGGTAAATGGACTGCACTTTATATAGTGCTTTTCTAGTCTTATTGACCACTCAAAGCACTTTACACTACTGCCACAATGACCCATTCACAAGTCGCTCTTTCTATACATACTGCACTTTCTACACACACACACACACACACACACCGATGATACATCAGGGGGCAATGTGGAGTTCAGTATCCTGCCCAAGGAAGCTTGGACATGTTGACGGGGATCAAACCACTAACCTTCCAGTTAATGGACAACCAGCTCTACCTCATGAGCCACAGCCTTATCTAATCTAATCTAATATAATCTAATGATATTGCCTGATGTTGACTTTATTCCCTTTAATGCATAAAGAAGAAGCTGGCTGAAGTTGAATTCATAGGGCAGAAAGTTCAAAAGAGTGATCAATTTTTGATTTAAATCTTGTAAACCAGTCATGTCACTAAATTTATGAACATGTACTAGACCTAACACGAAGATAGAACTTGAATAGAGTAATTTGAATTTGAATACGACTGTGAAAGAGTTCATTCCTAACACTGAATTAAGAAACGAGGGCTGGCTGTGGCTCAGGAGGTAGAGCAGGTTGTCCAATAACTGGAAGGTCGGAGGTTTGATCCCCGACCTTCCGGTTAGTTTCCAAGGATGTGTCCTTGGGCAAGATACTGAAGTCCAAACTGCCCCGGATGTGTTATTAGTGTGTGAATGTGTTTGTATATAGACAGTGCTGTTTGTATAGAAAAAAAGCACAATGTGAATTTGGCAGTAGTGTAAAGTGCTTTGAGTGGTCGATAAGACTAGAAAAGTGCTATATAAGTATAGTCAGTTTACCATTTATAGTGTCATGGTACTAACACTGAAGAGCATCTATTCGCACTGTGTTTTGTGGACCCATGTAGACACTTTTAATGTTTGAAATTAACTCTGACAGTCTCAATTTGTGTTTGATTGTTTATATTCATGTTATTTCATGGCACTACCTACCGGTGATGACCTTTTTGAAAAAAGAAATACCTATAATTTACCTAATGAAAATATGGATTGTAATATTAAAAATATTGAAAGACAAATCTCCTCAACCCTCTAGGGACCACAAACACTGCAGTTTTGTAAAAACATGGAATTTTAATAAATATAAATACTGCAACGATACAAATGCAATTTATCAACAACAAGACAAAAATAGACAATAAAATTAACTATTGTATTGTTAAAACAGATAAAAAATACATATTTTTTTATTACTATTCCAGGCATCAGTCTGTCTGCAGCAACATCTGTCTATGTGAAGTGCAACAGTGTCTGTTGTGTCAAACAACAGTAGACTACCTAATTTGTTCACTTTCCTTCATATTTCTTTCTGTCTTCGCAACCACAAACATTCAGATAAATAAATAAACAGCAAGCATATAAACTCTTTTCAAAGAATGTCTCAGTCAGTCCTGTTTCCAATGTCAGTTGTATCAAATCTCTTTGTCACTTTGTCCTTTTGTTATGGTATTAAGCACATTAAAAATAAACCTTTTCCGTGAAATAGACTGTAGAGTATTAAGCAGTCATAGGAATCCTGGCGGTCTGGTGTGGTCATCAAGTGTATGGTCATCATGTAGCGTATGAGTGGGAATAGTCAGATACAGCGGAATGAAGACAGGTCTTCGGAGTGGTCATTGTTGCTGAGGCTGGTTGAACTGACCCATGAACAAAACAGCACCTAAACATAGGAAGGAAAACAGTGGACACACCACACATGCTACTTGGACTGTTCAGCTGACTTGTATTGTAAAATGGGATTTCAAATGAAAATATAATAAAGAGTGTTACCTGTGTGTTTGTGTTGGATGAGGAAGAGGAACGGTCGGTCCAGAGTGATCTCCTCCACTGCCATACGAGAAAACATGACAGCAGCTAAGAGAGGGAAGAAAAGAAAAACAGGTCAGTGTCTGTAATGCGTGTAGGGGGCCCTATGCAAAAATTAGCTGTGGGCCCCCTTCATTGTTTCTGCATGGAGCGATTCCAAGCGGTGAATACAACTTGTCCCCATGTTTGCCTTGCATCTTATTTGTTTGTTGTAATTTCATTATACACTAAGATATATTTAGGAATACAACAATATCATCAGATTAGGTAATTATTATCACTTTATAATCTGTATAATTTCATGTTATGGTGAATACTCTTATACAAATTTGTGCCAGCCAATTACCATTCATTCCTCCCCCAACAGAATTTAAGTCCCCAACTGAATTTGAATTTGAATTTATAAACCACTTAATCACTATCAAAATAACATGACGTCCATTATGGAGATAGACTAAGCTAGTTTATCTCCATACTGGAAGTCAATACTGTGCCTCAGTGTTACTACATCACTAATATGTAGTGTTGTATGTGGTTCCTCTGTAAATTTGACTATTCAACTTTCATTTGCATGATTAATATAATTATAAATGTCCTTTGTAGCTAAAACTATTAAAATTCTAATTAATAGTAGAGCTAGTGCTTGATCAAAGAGAAAAAGCCATGATGAGTTGTATGTGTGTGTGGTGTGTGATGTGTCTGTGTGTGAGTGTAAGATAGAGGAAGACAGAGTGTGTGTTGTGTGAGATTCAGTTTTGAGCCTACCTGTTGCTGCTGCTCCCTTGGTTCCTTGCTCATTCACCTCAATCTTCACTCTCTGGAGGACCTTCGACACACACAGCCTTTCATCAGCTGGATGGCAGAAACACACACGTAAATGGTTAATCTCATTGCACTGTACTTATTGCATTTTTTAACATGGTCATGAGGTGTGGTAACTTGAATGTAGAGATTAGAAATAAAAAGCCCCAGATACAATTAAGGGTGAAATATGGACTAAATACAAAAATCTGATCTTTTCAGATGATAGGTGATTCTTCCCATCCTTCCTGTACTTTGAGCTTTTACCCCCAGGGAGTTGCTACAATTAAATAAGGGGCCACCCAAATGTGCAAAGAAAGTTGATCCTGCTAACTGCGCTTACAAATCTGAATGCAACCTCCGTCATTAACTGCATTTCGCATTTAGCCTCTTTTTGTATTTATTGATTATTTGATAACTGCATCTATGTTTTATAAAGACGTAATTTGTTGAGGTTTCTCCTCAGTTGTCTTGTTATTTTTATGTATACATGCTGTGAGATGAAGCCAAAGAAAAGTGTCTTTTTTTGTGCACAAAAAAATAACTAACTAAATTAACTTACTGGTGATCCGTGTGAAGTCAGCAGTAGCTAGGCTGAACATGTGTTCCAGACCCATGTTAAGCAGAGCAGTCTTCAAGTTCACCTCAGAGTTCAGAGTGAACCTTCAAAAACACACACAAGTCCTCAGTTTTCATCCTGGTTGGCTGCATTTTTTGCACATTTGATGCATATTGGGGCTTTGCCCACAATGCAATCAATATGACACAAACAAATGTAAAACTACATTTAATCTATGAGAAATCATTTTTTAAAATAAATTAATGTAAGCCAACCACATACTGTCTGACCACGGTCCCCTCACCTGGGCATGGCCAGCTGCCTCTTGACCTTCCTCAGTTCTGCCCTCCACTGCTGAATCCTCTGGCTGCTCAGATCTGCACTGAGCATGCTCAGTGGAACTTCAGGCTCAAATGGTGACACTAGGAGCATGCTGAGTGAGTCACCCTCATATGGGAGCTCAATGACATCATAGTCCACCCCGTCAGTAGTTACAAACTCACCTGTTGATTAAGGAGAAGGAGATAGATGTAGTTTCTACTTAGCAGACAGACCGTCTGTCATCTGTGGAACCCAGTATCAGACTGAGATAAAAGCGTGCGCTGGATCAGCGTACCATAGTTGAAGTGGTTTGTGAGTCTCATCATGTGCACGGGCACAGTGCTGCCATTGGCACAATGGAACATCCTCTCCTGTGTCAGTGTTGGGTCAAAGGGAACTTTCCAGAGGCCCTGGAAGTTGAGGGCATTAAGGAGGACCAGGCGGGTCTCATCATTCAGAGATCCAGATGCCAAGAACTCAGGGATGGCACCTACAGAAGAAAAGATAAAAAATAAGTCACAAAAAATGGAAGCAAAGAAAACAATCCCTCTGGTGGTTGCAGAGGAGTACTTTAGAGAATTCTGCAAATGACAAGCTGTAAGCTGGATGGTGTGAGTACCTGCAGTGTGGTCTGAGACCCATGAGTTGATGATGATGACTGCCTGGTCTGGATTAGTAAAGTCTACCTGGTGAGGGTGGGCCTGGAAGGCCTTGGCCAGGGCCCGGCGGTATCCCTTCTCCAGGCTCATTTTCCTCTCCACCATCACACCGCTGGCTATCTCCACCCCCTTCTCACTGGACAGATCCCGCTGCAGGAGACGCTGCTGCCGTGACATCCCTCGCTCTGCAGAAGAGGGAACCTCAGTGTTTGTTTTGTGGTTACACCAATAATACACCAATGTAACTGTCAAATTCACAGAAATATTTGTCCACCTGTTCAGAAATCCATACCACATCTGCTCTGTCACCTCACTTGCAATCTGTATTGCAAGCTGGAAGTGTTAGATGTCTTGCGACTTTCTGACTTATTTTTACAATTAGCTTTTAGTTTCCTGCTTTTTTAAACTTTTTTTTTCTTGTAACCTTTATTGTGTATTTTATGTGCTCTTATGTGTGACATTATGTAAAGCATTTTGTACTTGTTTTTGATAAGTTCAAAGTGTATTAATTATTGTTGTTATTATTGTTATTAGGATTATGAATTGTTGTTTTTTTAGTGTTCTAATGCAATACAGGGAATTCCTTAATTAGTAGTGGAAATACTTTTATTCCAATTCTAATTGTTATTATTGTCACAAAAGCTACTACAGCTACTACAGTGAGACTAGTTGGCACTGTTACATGGATAGTCATAGCTGGGTGCATAATTGTATGTATATAGCTGATTAAGACTTTTTGCATTGCATTTGATATAGAGAGATATTTTTGAGCTTTTGTTTTTAATTGTTGTCCTTATGCAGTGGAAACCACTGTGTAATTATATTCAGTTTTTTCCTGTATATTGTCTGGTGTTGCATTAGTTCAGTTTTCTAATAGAATCCCCAAATCATCTTTTAATCCATGTATCACTCACCTTGCAGAGAAAAGCCCATAGTAGTAGTTAAGACCTTAAGTGTGTTTCCGGCAGCACCAAGCTGAGCCATGGACAGGACAGAGGCCATGCCATAAGGGGAGAAGGCCACGTTCTTGTCCACAGAGCCCTGGCCCAGCTGGAAGAAGACTTTCAGGCCAAAATCAGTCTGTTTATTCTGCAGGGAGCCAAGCCCCACTCTGCTCAGGGTCAGCAGCAGGAAAATGTAAATGCAAAGCATCCTGGGAAAGAAAGAAGAAGGTTGAGTATGGTTGGTTTAAGTTCAGATCCACCTTACAGCAGGTACACTTGAATTTAACACTTGTGTTTAAAACTATCCATTTTAAACACAAGTGAATCTGTGGGCAATCAATGGATCCCACATTTGTTTGTGAGTTCACTTGTTTCTGTTTCTTATTGAAGGAAACAGTGAGTATATTAGATTGTGTAACACTGCAGAGAAATTCCAAACACCTCTCAAATGTTTTCTATAAATAAGGGAGTTAGGAAAGAAGCCAAGGATATTTTTAGCTTCCAGAAAGCTGAACACTGTTCAAGGATGTAGTCATACAGGAAATGATTTCACATCAGTGACTGTGATAATTGAAAACAAATGGAAAAAATGACTTTTTTTGGCATTCATACAATTAAATGTATTTTGCACTAAACAAAAGGAAAAAGAATTTAATCACAAACAAGGTTTTAAGCAAAAGTTGCCAATGTATTCACAAAAAGAAACAAGAGAGAAAAAGAATAAATCATAGACATTGCTTTGTTTTTATAGGTCATAAGCATCAAGGTTGTGAACCACTGATTTAATCCATTAGTTAAAAATTTAGTCTATTCCATCCCACCCTCCGAACTGTATCTCCATTATATATAATTCATACTTCTGCCCTGGTCTAATTATTAACTTTTCTATGTTATTTAACTATGGTCTTCATATTCAAACTATTCACTACATTGTTTCACATATGTAGATCCTTCATTTCTAATATAAGATCCAATTTGAAGTAGCTGAACTAACCCTTTTTAATTTTTGAGGGCACAAATGCCGTCAGTGAAGTTATATTGTATTACAAGTGTGTGTGTGTGTGTGTGTGTGTGTATGTGGGTGTGTGTGTGTGTGTGTGTGTGTGTGTGTGACTGATGCTGACATCCGTAGTATACAGTACAATGTAGGTACAGCAGCTTTACATAGCAGCTGAATCATGGAACAACACTGTGACCCCTGCCTCTATTTGCAAAACTACTCACTCCCAGCTTTGAACTAACACAAATTCACTGTCACATTCAAAAAAGAAGTAAAGCACTTTGGACTCTACTGCCTGCATATTTGCACTTAGTTGCTCCCTGTAGAGCCAAACTGTTTTAAATCTATATTTAGTTTTGAACACTACTTGTATCTCTTGTGAGTCATATCAAAGAAAAATTTTAATTGAAAATTTCAATTACTAATGCAGCGTGCGCATGTCTAAGGAGCTCTTTAATGTTGCTTCTTGTTAGGATGGAGTTATTTTTGCTACTTTATATTCTGGTGTTGGGTAGTTTATTCTATAACAATCAACAGATTGCATGTTTTGTATGTAAAATGTAAATGGTTAAAGTAACCAGTAAGTAAAGAATCTCAAAATCTAAATGAGTTCATGTACTTTAATATTACTGTCGACCACTGTTAGTATTAAATCTACAGAAAATTAATTTGTAATAATTTATGGGTAGGCTATAATAATGGCTATAACTCCACCACCACTACTACAAAATAATGTCCGGATTGCAGTAACCACTGAGGACACTGAGGTCATATCTGAAGTTCCCTTTATGGGAATCTGGGAATTTTAAGAAAACCACAGAGACCTGACCATGATATTTCTTAAATACTGGCTACAGCCGTGAATAATGCTACCTCTGTTTGTACTGTTTTAATCTTGTAACTCTTATCTACAGAATTGTATTGCTTATGCTGCTAATGCTTCATAACTGTCATATGCATATGTTGAAACAAACATAATATTAACTGTTATATCACACACACACACACACACACGCACACACTCACTTTCACACACACGAACACACACACACATATATATATATATATATATATATATATATATACATATATAATATTATATTACTGTAACACATTATTTAAATTTAAGAAATTTTAAGAAAACTGCCTTTACTTTGGTGCTCCAAATGGAAGACTGACAGTGATTCTATTCCCTGTAATTTGGCATGATTCTGTTATTGCACCCTAAAACTAAAAGATTCTGCCATTATTTTATACATATAATTCTAATTTCTAAGGTTCTAAGTTTTTTATCCATTTGTAATTCCTACCTTTTGGTTGGAGTGTGTTAGATGTAGTGCAGCAGGTCTCTGTTGTTTCAGCTTCAGTCTCCTTCTCTGCTGCTGCTGCTTATGTCTGAAAGACTGAATGAGTGTATGTCTTTTTATAGTGTAGAGCTGCATGGTTGAAAGCCCCACCCCCACCTACGCACACACATTATTAGAGACAATGATGTCATCTGACACTGTCTGGACAAGCTTCCTTTTCATGAACACATACTCTCCCTCCTTGTCCCTTTCACTCTCTTCTCTCTCAGTCTGTCTCTTTTGCCCAAAGCATGACATACCATATGGAAACTCACTTAACTGTTTTTCCTGTCTCTTTTAAATGCACACACACATCACCCTGGAATGTGCAGGACAGTCATGTTTTTTATTCATGGATCCCTTTGGGTCTCTGAATGTCTAAATGTGATAAATGTTGCAGGTTGTCATCAGCTGGCTGACAGCCAGATGCTACACCATCATACTCTGTGTTTTCCCTGAAGAAAATGTCTAGAGGCTGTAGAGGAAATGGGTGTAATTTTTTTTCATGTTTCATTTTCTCATGAATGAAAACACTTTGTGATCTTAACATAACCTTTGATCATTAGTTAAAAACATATCAGATTACAATGTTTGCCTAAGTTTCATTGTACTTTGGTCCAGGGAAAGATTTTTAACAAGTGGCCAAACAAATGAGAATGAAACAATAAAAATCTAATAGTGATACTGAAAATATACCATGCTTCCTGCACTGTGCCATATTGGTATGCAGAGGACAACAAACCTGTCTTAAAAATGGAAATTTACTGTTTCCTAGTCACTATCGACTGGTAAAACAGGATCATCATGCCATGTTTTGAGAAATACAAAAAATTAAGAAATGGAAATTAGTTTCAAAGTTCACTCTTGCCCTTGTTGAAAAAATAAATTTGCCTCAAACTCCATGTAGTAGCTGTCCTGGAGCTTTCAATCATATCACATGACTTTCATCACCAGAAGGAGTTCAGTTTTGCAATTGTAAAAGTTATTTTACTCCAACATGGATGAGAAGACCATGGGATATACAGAGCATTCAGAAAGTAATTCAGACCTCTTCACTTTTTTCAAATTTTGTTATGTTGCAGCCTTATGCTAGAATTGTTTAAATTCATTTTTTCCCTCATAAATCTACTCTCAAGATTGTGTCGAGGCACAGATGACAGAGATGACCGAGAACCTGATGGTCACTCTGGCTGAGCTCAATAGATCCTGTGTGGAGATGTGAGAAACTTCCAGAAGGACAACCTTCACTGCAGCACTCCACCAATCAGGGCTTTATGGCAGAGTGGCTAGATGGAAGCTCCCTCTCAGTGAAAGACACATGAAAGCCCAGCTTGGAGTTTGCAACCATGCACCTAAAGGACTCTCAGACTGTGAGAAACAAGATTCTCTGGTCTGATGAAACCAAGATTGAATTGTTTGAGTGTTATGTCTTGAGGAAACCAGGCATTTTAGCATAAGGCTGCAACATTACAAACATGAAAAACTACTTTCTGAGTGCGCTGTAACTTTAGTAATTGTTTTGTCAAAATTCAATTGTAGCTTCTCTTCTCAGCTAGTTTAGTTTTTGTTGATGTTATGCCATCTTGAAAAACCCAGTTGGAAGTATGTACTAGTACCAAACCTATAAGTATTGATTGTACAGCTCACTCAGGCATCATGTCAATGATGAAATCTATCATGACTGACCAGTCATAAAAGCTATCAGGATATTCAGCACAATCTAATGTAATAGTAGTTCAGATAAGACTGATCTTCATATATTTTTTTTATTTTTTTTAATTTCAGCTATGCAGGCTCAAGATTTTAAGGGTGCTCCAACAACTATAGTCCAAGCATCTGCCATTACATTTGGTGTGGACATAATCTCCAGAGGATGATTCTTTGTGATTGTCGTGACCTCCTCCTCATTCCCCCAATCAGGCTAAAAACCCGTTTGACTTAAACTTTGGCCAGTGCCAAGGTATCAAAGTTTCTGAGGATATTCACAGTCCCAACTGAATGAATCCTAATGTTCTTGGTGACCCTTTCGGTGCTAGCATTAATCCAAAATATGTGCTCTCTCTCTCTGCCAATTTTCAAATTTGCACCCATATTTCCAAGTAGATAAGCTTGTTATAATTTAATCATATTTTCCTTATCATTTTTACCACCAAGCCAGCAGTTCATGTTACTTAGCGGGGCTTTAACATTAGCTTATCTTTCATACAGTCACTAGATTCTCACTTTGGGTGGTGACACAAAACACCAAATTTGGTCATGGCTTCCAACATTCCTTATCCCACTACTCACCAAGCATCTGGTAGAAAGGACAGAAAATGGGAATTAACACACTTTTTCCAAATCTAGCTGGATTGAGTCCTCTGGCAGACCAACAAAAATAACAATTGAAGCTACTTTGTCTGTTAGAAGTTTTAGAAGTTAGAAACCAAAACCAGTAGGAGGTTCCTGGATCCGACATGACTTAGCTGCCTATGGTGTGTTTGATGGCTCAGTTTTGGACAAACTAATGTATCCAGGAAGCGTTTAGGCATGGCAAATACTAAGCAATTGAGGGAGAAAATAAAGGGGTTTCTACCTGCACTCCAATTCAATGGAAGCAAATAGAATAAAGCTTTGAGCAATTATCCAGAGTGACAGAAACACTGAACGTTAACAATTAAAATACATAAAACGTACAAAAGGGGCATTTATATAAAAGAAATGTCACAGTCTCAATTAATAGATTTACAACAGCTGCCTAAGCAAATAATGCCAACCCTAGCACTAAACAGAATATTGATATTGGTGGAGTCTGCAGAATCCTGTGTTTAATGTCAATGTTTTTAAAAAGATGTATTTCTACAATATCTGTGCACAGCCAATATGTTTAAGATTAGGGAAAGATTGTGGTTATAGTTAAAAACACATTAATTGTTAGATTGTGATGGGAGCACCACCATGACCTCAACATTATTTTTTATTCCTCACAAAATAAGGAACACAATACTTCAAACACTTGCACTGAACATTTCCAAATGTAAATCTTGATGTGTGGAATCATCCAATATGGCTGTAATTTCTCGAGATATTGGGCTGGATGGAATATTGTCAGACAATGCATTTTACTAACTTGGCTTCTTTCTTCCATAGTTTTGTGCTTTCTTGTCTCTCTCCTTTCTCCTTCTGTCGCTTTCTGCAGGTGTTTCTGCCTCCAGAGCTGCAGAGTCTGGACCTGTAACTGCAAAACATCTAGTGCCCCCAAGATCCTGCTCTACACCATCAGGTTTTTAAAAAAAAAAAACATTATTATTATTATTATTATTATTATTATTATTATTATTTTAATTCTTCTGTTGGTAAAAGTGGTACTGCAGTATACACCATACAAAATTATGTAAGTAAGTGGAATTTTCAGGGGAGGTATAGAATTGTGGGCACATGTCAGACAGACACCGAAAATGACATATGTCCAACAGCAGTTGGTGCTATAATTAAGGTAAGCGCGTTTTGGCCAGTAACTCCCACATAGTACATCTCACATTCAAAACCCTTATGCCCACGCAGTGTTTGTTGCAACAGGAAGTGTTGCAACAAACACTACTATTAACATGAAACTGGGGTCAGTATTTTTCCGTGCTCCACGGAGGCTCTGTGCAAAATTTGGTGCTAATTGACCACTAGGTGGCACTTTTGATATTTTAAAAATGGTAAAATTGTTTTTTCCAACTACTCTAAGGCTGTAAGTGCGATCTGCATCAAACTTTGCATGTATCATCTATGTACTTTCATGATGACAATTTAATAAAAGAGTTTTGATACTCTTTAAAGTACATACAGTTATAAAGGGAAAAAAAGTGCTTATACAGAGGAACTGATATGATATCTTTACATAGATCTCTGCAATTAACACAGAACTTGGGCCAGTAGTTTGCTGTGCCACACTGAGATTCTGTACAAAATTTGGTGCACATTGGCCACTAGATGGCGCTTTTACACAAAGTTGAAAATATGCGAAATCAACTTTTTCAAACTCATCTTAGGTTGAAGTCCAATCTGCATAAATTGTTATACGTAGCATGTAAGGACCCTCACGTTTGTCGGATCACTTTCCCCAAAACTTTGGGTAAGTCACAACAGGTTCACTAATACCTGCCTACAGGTCTAGTTATTATTACTATTATTATTATTATTATTACTATACATCTCTATGTGGAACTTGCATTGTGCCATGTTTCTTTCTCTGGTGTTTGAGTAGTCTATGGACTTCAGTATGCGTCAAACTAAGTGACTGTTGGATCTTCTCTTAGCTGCATCTGTAAATATTCATAACTTTCCGAAACCAAAAATCTGACAATCACTCCCACTGATTGGCCAGGTGTGTGGAGGAGGTTTGATCGTTTTTCTTTCTTGGCGGCTATTTGGGGAAAGATCAGGGATGTTATTTTATGACAGCAGGATTCCACAACGCAATGCAATGACATCTGGTTCATAGTATTAGAAACTACTGTACAGTGATTGAGTGTCTAGTTTCAAACTAAAACTGGACTCACTGGATCATACTTCATCTTCCCACTAATACGTGGTGCTAAACGTTCACTCCAGTTCTCAAAGACAGGTTGAAAAGATGCAACTACATAAAGCCATAATTAATTAATTCTCCATAATACCATGGAAATCAACCTTTATGGTAAAATACTACCCCTGTCAAAACAAACTGACACTGCCACCTCTTTGGCTTGGCTAAAACATCTCAGTGTCTACAAGTAACAAGTTGAGATGTTAAGGATGAAGAGAATAGGAATTGTTTCATCATTTTTCTGAACAGAGCTCTTATGTTCGGTGATTTTTCTGACACAACTGCAGTTTGACTATGACACCAAAGAAAAGGATAAAGCCAGGCTAAAAACTGAGATGACAAGTTAAGACCTAGACCTACCATGATGTCATTGTCTTCTGCCTTTTCTCATTCTTCATGCCGAGTTTGTCTGTAAGGAACATTTATAGGCCCGTTTACATGGTCATGTTGTGAAGGAAAAGTTGGTTAATCATTTATTCACTTTTGGTGATGCTCCTATAGAAGTTTCATTGTCTCTCCCAGGATCCTTAGACAGATGTTTTATGAGTCCAGGGGGGTGTTCAGAGTCTTTTGTAGAAAACACAACAATGTACTTTGTAATTTTTGCCTTGTGTCTGAAACGCTAATGGTTTTAGTTCTGTCTTATTGACTATGTTTTAGTGTTGTTGCACTTTAAATGCCTTGCTAAATCACATAATACAGCTACTTTATTATCAGGCATAAGAAGATACAGTTACCACTAATAATTTGTGATGTGAGTGCATGGAGTGATACATGCACGCAAATGAATAATAACAGCTGTGAAGTGATGGGTCAATGAGCTCATGAGTTGTTTACTCATAAGAACTTTTGATTCACTAATGTTGTTTCTGCACAATACCCTACTGTTTGTTTAGACAGTGTTGCCTAAAATATAAAGATCTAACAACACATCTGTTTACTGTAATCTGGCATAACCCACACAATCCCCAAGGATTTGGTACATTCCATATAAGGCTGTGAATGGAAATTTTGCCTGTACCACGCACTCAGTTCTCTGTGTGGGCTTCAGGAACATGGGACTCAACTGTTGCCAAGACAACACACAACATCACACATACAGACTAACCCCAAGGGGTAGAGCAGTAGTTGTGATTTATATATAATACAATATTGTTATATATAAGAACTAACTTATTTTTGGGCCCTTACAGCTGCTCTTCATTTACTTTAAATCTCTGGACATTAAAATACAGGTCAAAGCAATTTAAAAAGGAGAGGTTAATTAGTTACTTGAGTGAGATTTGTCACCTATCAGTAAGTCATTTTCAAGAGTCATTTTCCTCCAATGGTCCAGATATTCAACTGCATTAGACAGTGGCAGCAAAGCTTTTTAAATATGTATTTGACAAATAATTTGTCATTTAAACACAACTTCTTATATTTTTTCATTGTCCCTCATTATCACTTTCTAAAACGTGTTTATATCGACTTTCTACATTTTAACTAATAACTTAACATTAGTGTTTTATGATATAAGCTACATACTTAAAACATAATTTACCAATGCTGTATAGATCACTTATAGGCCATTACCGAAGGGAACTTGTGGGTTGCTAGGTTGTGAAAAATTTCTCTGGCTAGATTGCATCTTGGCTTTCCAGGTGCTTATGAAGGCATTCAACTGAGACTTAAGGGCTCAGCACGGTCCCAATGCCAAATTGCACACCCTTTCCTCTGTAACTGTATGCACGCTTTCCACAACAATTAATGTGCACATACTCAAGCTCTTGCCATTGTGGGAGTGGGCATTGCTCTCCAACACAGTAGTAGATGCTTTGGACAAATATACGAGAAGCACACAGGAAGGTCAAGGCCTTCTTAAGCAGGAAGAGCTACATGTGATGCCTTTAAACTTTCAGACTGGCATGTATTGTTGTTTATTTGTATTTTCTTCCTCATTTTTCTAATCACAGTTATGGTTAATTTATTACAGATGTTTTTAAAGGAGGTAGAAGAGGAATTGATTGGCCCGTGGGTACAACAAATCAACCAACCAACCAATCATCAACAAGGAGCTGCACACAGTTGTAAAGGCGTCAGATATCAATGTTTGAAAATTTGAGAGGAACATGCAGAGTCTGTTCACCAGCCACAATTAGTTATAAAGGTGTTCATGTCTGGTACAGAACACTGGGAAACACTTCCTCCTCACTGCTCTTCAACATGATGATGATAGGATTGCTAGCTGAGGGCACTGTTTTAGCTTCTTTGCCAGGGTATTCCTGTGAGGCTTCCTGGTTATAACCCCTTTTATACCACAGTCATAAGTAGGGCCTGGACAACAGTTAAACTGCCTCGTATATGCAGATTGAGAATACGTATAAATATTCTTTGTTACTTTGTAGGTCCCCACCTGTTGCTGATTTTGCCTGGTTTTGTTTTAAGTGCTTGTGACATTTTAATATTGTTTATACACTGTTTTTTGTAACCATTTTACAATACTGTTTAGCATTTTAACCAAGGGGTATCTTTAGGTAATTCTGTTAACTTAGTAGTTCCTTTCTCCTCTGTCCTTTGTCCTCCTTTCTTCAATTTATTTAGTGGAGGTGAGTGCCAGTATACTGAGGAGGCTAGGCATGTGCCAGTATACTGAGGAAGCTAGGCATTTAAGGTTTGCTGTGGTCAGTGGACAGTTGGACACACGCGTGGTTCACCTGTTTGCTGTGTAAGTGTTTTTTGGTTGCCATGACTGGACTAGTGGTGAGTATATGGTAGCATCCATAGACACTCCTTAGCGTAGCCAGCTGACACATTCATTGACTGTGTGTCTTGCTTATACCCAAGGCAAGATGATCTCCAAACCACCCTTGTTAATGGATAACAAACTCATTATTTAATGATCCAAACATCCTCCATGTCAGATTTACAAGGGAAAAAAAACATATTGGGACATTAAACAGCCCAAACATAGGTCTACATATATAACTATCACACACATTATAAACCAATATATTAATTACTGTTTTCGGTCACCTCAGTTGATCTTCTTCAAATTTAAATGCATAAAACAGGTACTGGTTGTGTTATATCTGCCCATAAACTTCCCACATACAGTCTTATTATTACTTTATTTCTGAATAGGGTGTCTGGGCTCACCTTTATCTCATGTTCTGACTCATCAAAAAAACCCTTCCTCTTTCTCTGTCTCATTTACAACTTTGGTTCAATGCTCATGGCACTGGCAAAAACAGTTACCTCCATCGGAAAACTGTCCCATGATCCACACATGCAGGCCATCCCTTCCTCCAGCAGCCTGCACATCAAGGTCAATGGCTGAGGACTGGATGACGAAGTTTCTATCCTCTATGCACTGTAAGACCTTGACCCAAAACGTGAGGAGCACAATTTCATTAAAGGACTGAAAGTAGGTTTTTAAGCCTTGCACCTCAGATCTGGCTTCAGATCTGTCACCTGTTGTGGCAAGGGTTTCTTATGAATGAATCACATCAGGCAAGGTGGGAGGAATGAGAAAATAGCACAGTACAGCTATAACAATAATGACACTAATAATACAAATACTAATTATAATAATAGTGTGAATAATAATACTAATAAAACTAAATATAATAATAGTAATGATGATCATAATCATAATAATTTAACCAGGGGGTGTTGAGCAGGATCTATGGGGCAATAGGTGATTTGCAGTCACAGAGCCAGACTCTGGCTTCCAAACTGGAAGATGGTTCCAAAGTAGAGGAGCCTGATAACTGAAGGCTCTGCCTCCCATTCTCCTTTTGGAGACTCTAGGTACCACAAGTAAGCCTGCATTCTGTGAGCGCAGTGTTCTACTGGGGCAATAGGGTACTATGAGCTCTTTAAGATATGATGGTGCCTGACCGCCAAGGGCTTTGTAGGTGAGGAGGATTTTAAATTCTATTCTGAATTTTACAGGGACCCAATGCAGAGAAGCTAGGACAGGGGAAATATTATCTCTTTTCCTATTTCCTTTCAGTATTTGCGCTGCAGCATTCTTGATCAGCTGGAGAGTATTTAAAGATTTGTTGGGACAGCCTAATAATAAGGAGTTGCATAAATCCAGCCTAGAATTAACAAAAGCATGGACTAGTTTTTCTGCATCTATTTGAGACGGGAGGTGCCTTATTTTTGCAATGTTACGTAGGTGAAAAAAGGCAGTCCTTGAATGTTTGTTTTATGTGAGAGTTAAAGGACATTTAAAAAGATAACTCCGAGATTCCTAACAGTGGTGCTGGAAGCCAGAGCAATGCCGTCTAAGCTAACTATATCATTAGATAATGTGTTTCTGAGGTTTTTGGGGCCAAGTACAATAATTTCAGTTTTGTCTGAGTTTAACAGCAGAAAATTGCTTGTCATCTAGGTCTTTATGTCCTTGAGGCATGCTTGAAGTTCAGCCAACTTATTAGTTTCATCAGGCTTCATTGACAAATACAATTGGGTTCCATCTGCATAACAGTGGAAGTTATTTGAGTGTTTTTCTAATTATATTGCCTAAAGGAAGCATATATAAGGTGAATAGAACGAGTCCATGCACAGAACCTTGTGGAACTCCGTGACTAACTTTTGAGTATATGGAGGATAATCGTTAACGTGCACGTTAACAAAAATTGATCTGATAAATAGTCCTATGTGCATTCTAAATCCTGACTAATAAATAAATAAATTATTATCATTTAAAAAGTCACACAACTGATTGGCCACAGCTTTCTCAAGGATCTTAGAGAGAAAGGGAAGGTTAGATATGGGTCTATAGTTGGCTAAAACATCTGGATCAAGAGTAATGTTAATAAAGAGTTATTCATTATATCTAGTAAAGAGGTGCTAACTAAGGGTAAAACTTCCTTAAGCAGCATAGTTGGTATGGGATCTAAGAGACAAGTTGATGGTTTAGATTAAGACATTGTATAAGTTAGTTGGCAAAGGTTGATGGGAGAAAAACTGTCTAAGTATCTATCAGGTTTTACAGCTTTTAATAAGGTTCCTGTTATTAAAGATAAATTTGTGCCAGTTGAGGGCAGGAGGTGGTGAATTTACTCTCTAATAGTTAGAATTTTACCATTAAAGAAGCTCATGAAATCGTCACTACTGGGAGCTATGGGAATACATGGATCAATGGAGCTATTACTCCCTGTCAGCCTGGCTACAGTGCTGAAAAGAAACCTAAGGTTGTTTTTATTTTCCTCTATTAAAGATGAATAATAGGCTGCTCTGCATTACAGAGGGCCTTCCTATATGTTTTAAGACTGTCAAGCCAGGCTAGGTAGGATTCTTCCTGTTTGGTAGAACGCCATATCCTTTTGCATAGTTTGCTTTGCTATGCGGGTTTGGGTGTTAAACCTTGGAGCTAACCTCCTTCATTTTATTATCTTTGTTTTTAGGGGGGCAATAGAGTCTAGTGTCATTTTCATTGAGCCTGCAGCACTATCAACAAAATGATAAATTTGGGAGGGACTAAAGTTAGGATAGGACTCCTCTGTTATATTGAAACTCGGCAGTTTATTAAGTGATGATGGAATCAGTTCCTTAAATTTAGCTACAGCACTATCAGATAGACAGCTAAAAAATACATTTATGCCTAATAGTTTGTAGTCCAGTAATAGGAATTAAAAGTTAACAAACAATGGTCCGATAAAAGAGGATTCTGTGGAAAGACAATTAAATGTTCAATTTCGATGCCATAAGTCAGAACGAGGTCGTGGGTGTGATTAAAACAGTGAGTGGTTTTATTTACACCCTAAGCCAAGCCAACTGAGTCTAGTAATGAGATAAATGCAGTTCTAAGGCTATCATTATCAAAATCTCTGAGAATTCGGATAAAAATTCAGAGTATGGGCAAGGTGCACGGTACTCTATAACATATAGAATAGGCTTCAAAGTTTTCCATGATGGATATGTAAAACTAAGAACCAGGCTTTTGAATGCGCTTATGAAAATTCCCCAAATTCTATGAAATGTTTTTTTATTTCCTACCCCAATGCAGAGGGAATTTGATTGGCATATCACACCAACAGTACATTTTGCTCCATGTTTGAGATATTTGGGGTTGCATGACAATAGTATGGAATAGTATTTTGCCTCTTGTCTTTCACTCAAAATAACCTTTAAGACATGTTGAGCACAAAGATCAATAAATTCATTTTGGCTATCAGGCGAAATTTATGGGCATTAACTTCCCTTCCCCTGTTGCTGGTGCTCCCTTATGTTTTGTTAGTGCTCACAGAGGATGTTATCAAGCTCAGCAAGTAGCTCAATTATGCCTTGAAAATGCCCATTGGCTGGCTCATCAAGTCTGCTTGTGTTGCCCCTGAATGACAGATTCCTGGAGGCTAAATGCAGTGTAACATCCAACAGTCTCCATAGTAGTTCTTTGTTTTTTTCGATTTCTGATGAGTTTTTGCAGTATGTTGTCATTTCCAATTCCAGATCATTGCAGGATAGAATGCTGCAGGTTCTTCCATTTTCAATAACAGTATTTATGCACAGCTAGCTTCTCCTGCCCCGCTCCCATCTGCAGACTGTGTCTGTCTTCATCTCTGTCTCTCCCCTTTGACACAGCTACTTCATTGAAGTTAAAGCTAGGTTGTAGTTATTAGTTGCTGTGTTTGCCAGATGTTTATGCTAGCTTAATGGATGTCTCACCTTATTTTCGATAAATAACACAACCTCTTGTAGGGTCGTTGTAGAATGTAAACTGTAAGCTTTATCAAAAAGGAAGGTTTTAAGCCTACTCTTAAATGTGGAGAGGGTGTCTGCCTTCCCAAACAGGAAGATGGTTCCACAGAAGAGGAGCCTGATAGCTGAAGGCTCTGCCTCCCATTCAATTTTTTGGCGTTTCCTGGAACCACAGGTAAGCCTGCATTCTGTGAGCGCAGTGTTCTAGTGGGGTTATAGGGTACTATGAGCTCCTTAAGATGTGATGGTGCCTGACCATTAACGTCTTTGTAGGTGTGGAGGAGGATTTCCAGTCCTATTTTGGATTTTACAGGGGGCCAGTGCAGAGAAGCTAACTCAGGAGAGAATAAAAAGTAATCTGTGCGTGTTGATTTTCTTTATACTATTAATGTTGACACTTCTGTCAGGTTCAGTGTGTACCTCACAGTCTTAGAAGGCCGGACGATTTCCTCTGACATCCTTCCAAGTAAACTTGATGTTACTGTCCAATGCATTGATGTGGTCTGGGGTGAGGTTGGTTCTGTTGGACAGAGTGCTGGCCTGTAGCAGTCGTTTCCTAACAGTCTTTGCTGCTTCTGGGGTGGGAATGCATGTGAAGAGTAAAGTGACATCATAGGACACCATGGCATTATCTCAGTCCAGTTTTAATTTTTTTAACCTTGCTGGCAAATTCCTGGGAGTTTTTGATGGGGTGTGGAGTGTTACCAACCACAGGAGCTAGGATGGTGGCTGTGTTGTAGTTAACCAAGGTGATGCTACTGATGAGGAGTCTGAGTGGGACTCCTTCCTTGTGTATATTTGGGAGTTCATAAATGTAAGGGGTGGCTTCATCAGAGTACAAGCAGTAATATAGAGGTCGGTCAGTGGCTTTGTCCATTTCCAGTTGTTGTTGGAAGCTTATTACCTTTCTCTTATAGCTGCTGGTAGGAGCTCATCTGTGTGTCATAAGTGTGCATGTCACTGAGTAGACTGGTCACCTTGGCATGATAATCTGCTGTGTTTAGCACCAGTGTGCATCTTCCTTTATTTGCCAGCACAATGGCAATGTCCCAGTCTCTTTGTAGCGATGCCAGTTCCTTTCTTTCTTGATTGGTGAGGTTGGAAGGTAGTGCTTTCGCACTGTCAACGGCGACTGATACCTTCAACCTGAGTTGTTCAGCCTCAGTATCTGCCAGATTGTTGTTTTTGATGGCTGATTCTGCGGCTGTGAAGAGGTCTACCACTCTTATCTCTTCCGGTGTTACTGCAAAGTTCAGTCCCTGCAGAGTTCAGTGCCAAGGGACTGCTACAAAGAGTGATGCCAGGCGCATGCAAACTCAACGACTCTCAAGTTGTTAACGACCCTACAAATGGTTAAATGCCTGGGTCCAACACCAATCAGTAGGTACTGCTCTCACTCCCTCCTCCACATATGCCTTATTATGATACTATGATACTTATGATACTGCCTTATTATGACTCTAGAATAGCTTGCCAGCAAGATGTATTATGTGAATAAGTCAATTTACTGTTGAAATAATTTGTTTGTTTTTTTTCTCTGTGCTTTTTTAATTTTATTTAGAGGCTTGCTCATTCTGCTTCCACTCTTTGTGCAGAGCAAGGCTAGATATGTCCTGGACCAATTTCTGTACTAGACACACAAAGATAAAACTGATAACGTTTCTCATCCAAGTAAAATAGCAAACAAGAATTTTCAAAAATATTCCTAAAATAAAAACTGCAGTGTTATGTTTTGCTGACCAAAAAGTAGAAAAAAGCATAATGGTGCCAATCACTCAATGTGCCTTTTTTTTTTTAAAACCCAGGTTTACCAGTGCTGGAATGCTTGATTCAGAGTACTGCTTACATGTCTATAGAAAGAGGACAACTTATTCACTTACTGTAATAAGCTGTCATGTAGTGTTGCTGAATTGGGTGGTTTTCTGTCCAACTGGGCTATTTTTCATCTAACTGGGTGAATAAGAACTTTTTGGACAGGTTGATTTGGGCTACTTATTGTATCATTTGGGCAGTTTCCACCAAAAGTTAGGCTGTATTCCAATAAATCACCCCTATAGTCTTCATATTTCAGTTATTTTCATTATTATACGCTGTGTTAAAAGACTTTAAAAATATTACATCTGTTTATGTGTTACATTAAATGTTATGTAATGTATCTAAAATACTTTTTTTTTCTTACTTGTATTATGTATTTTTCATTATTGTAACTGTGCTTTTGAGCTATACTTTTATGACGATTAGGCCAGTTCCATGCACTGAACGGGCTACGTTAAATATTCTCACATGAGCACGTGAAAATATTTAAAACCATGACATTAATTGTAATCCAGGGTTTTACTAAATTGTCCAATATCCATGTTCTTGTCTGGGTCAGCCAAACACATCTAACTGTCTACGGACATTCAGAACACAAAACACTGAAAATATACACAGAAAGAAGGCTTCTGGTTCCAGTGAGCAGGGAGTGAGTGGTTTTTCCAAGTGCTCCGCTCAACCTCCAAACAATTTTATCATTAAACTCTATGAGAGGATCCATATACTTCCTCTTGAGTCAGCTTAAATTATAAAAAGAAAAGTTACTGCAACAACGATAGTGAACAAACAGAAGAAACACAATAAGGCAGTGGAAGACAACAACCAGCCCAGAGCACTGAACATTAACCAACAAGGGTAAGGGGATAGCTGCAAAGCTAACAGCAGATCACCTAGCACCCAAGACATTATGGATGCTATAACTAGTCTAAAGACTTTGTTCGGCCAAAAGTTAGAGGTGATTGCGCAGACCCTATCACAAGTTCAGACCTCTCTCAGATATCACCGACAGAGTCACCGCAAATGAACAGGCTACAGGTGAACATGAGAACCTTATTGCTAGCTTAGAGGCATGCTACTCAGAGCTGGCTGCAGAGTGTAAGAAGCTCAGAGAGAAAACATGCAATTCGGAGGCCTGATCCAGATGAAACAATATCCAGATAATTAGCATCCCAGAAAAAACAGAGAAAGGCAGGCCAACAGATTTTTGTCATGGAGCTGCTCCCAGCACTGCTATGGAAGGATAACCTCTCCAAGCCTATAAAGATTGACAGAGGGCACAGAACCCTTATGAAACCAAATTATGATCAACCAAGAGCAATCATTGCAGGGATAGATCACTACCAAATGAAGGAACATATCCTGAGCCTATTAAGGCTGGGCTTGGCTGATGATATCGTGAAGGAGGAACACCGTTTTAACACTTTACAAAAAAAAATAGGCCAAGGGCATCAGGTATGGATTTTGGCATCCAGCCACATTCATTGTAATGACAAAAGAAGGAGGAGAGACAAAAAAAAAAAAATTGATACACCCGAAGCAGCCAAAAACTACCTGTCCAGGTTATTGGACAAATGGTCTGTTGGACAATAATTGGACTTTTCATAACAACAAGGAAGGTAGAATAACAATAATAATAATAATAACAGACTCATAAAAGCTGGTGTAAGTAAAGGGACACTATTGTTACATATAAAATTAAAAGTAAGGCAATACTTTTTGGAAAATGCGGGAAGAGTGGGGCTTAGCCTACAGTTCAGTTGGACGGGACAGGGAATGCGATGTTGCATCGTGGAAGGGTGGGCCGACATGAGCGTGATTGTTTTGTTGTTTTCATCCTTACTGGATGAGTGGGAAGGGAGAAAGAGGGTGAGGGAGGATGGAGGAAATGTTGCAAAGATGATGTTTTGTCACTGAGGGAGAGTGAAGAAATAATTTGTTGTTTTTCTGTTGCATTTTTTTTTAAGTGGCTTTTCCTTTACGAAATGTTACAGGATGTCAAAAACTATGCTACAGGTGACACACTCGATATGATATGAATGATACGAGCCAAGCACACAGAGACAGCACAATACAGTTGTTCAATTGGAATGTACAAGGACTGAATAATCTTGTCAAAAGGCATAAATCTTCTCCAGGGGGAGTGGCAATCATATTAAAGGTTTGCAAGCAGAAATTAGATTTTTACAGGAGACCCATGTTAAACATACAGCAAGAGCGTTCTTTAATTTTGGCCAGCTCAAGTTTAATTTATCACACTTCTCCACTAAGACAAGGGGAGTGGCAATTATCGTTAAAAACCATATTCCATTTATTCATAAACAAACCATATCTGACAAGAATGGCAGATACTTAATTGTTATTGGGGAGGTAAATTTGGTGTCTTTCACTCTGGTTAACCTGTATGGCCCAAATTATGATGAGTCATCTTTTTTTTTTTTAAAAACTATTGGACAGCATAACTGACCCTACACAATCAATGGTAATAATAGGGAGGGATTATAATTATATCCTGAACCCAACAAAGGATGCATACCCAAGTTGCACTACTAAAAGTAAATCTGCGGCACCGTTAAATAATTACCTGAAAAATCTTAATCTGGTCTATGTCTGGAGAATGTTACACCCAGCAGATAGTGAATACCCCTTCTACTCTGCAGTACATGAATCTTATTGCAGAATCGATCTATTTATCAATGATTGTAGATTGGTACAGAGAGTAGTGGCTGTACCATACCATAACAGACTAATATCTGATCATCATCATTAGACCTCAATCTAAAAATTGACAAAGGGGCATAAAATTGGCAATTTGACAGATCACTACTGAATGATGCTTCATTTTGAACAAATTTTACAAAAACAATATCATACGTCTTCTCTGAAAATGATATAGGCAATGTTACAGACTCAGTTCTAGGGGAATCATTAAAAGCTGTCATTAGAGGAGATACCATATTATCATTTCAAATAAGGAAAAATATAGAAGAGAAGAGGAGATTGGTCAAAATAGAACATCTTATTACTGAATTAGAGACAGAGTATAAAATCTAAATTATGCCCACACTTTAAAGAAGATTGTGTCAATCAGAAGTGAATATAACTCTGTTCTTTCTAAAAAGACACTCAAATTACATTGGATTAAATAAAGACAGTTTGAATTAGGGGACAAGCCTCATTGCTTCCCCAACACCTAAAAAAGTACAGGCATCATGGGCTATTCACAAGATTCAATCAGGAAAAAATACAGTATTTTGACAGATCCCAAGGCAATAAATAACCAGCAGACTTTTTGTTGACTTTTATAAGAAAGCACAATTCTCCCCTAATCTGAGTGAGGAGGCCAGAAATTTACCAGAAAGTGGAATTACTTTGGAAGACATAAATAAAGTAATCACCAAGCTGCCTAATAATAAGTGTGCGGGATGGTTTTAGTGTAGAATTCTTTCTGGGTGATACTTAGCCCCTTGATGCTTTGCATGATTAACCAATGTTTCTCAATCCGAACTTCCATCAACATTGTACAAAGCTAATATATTCAATATATATAATCCCAAAACCACGGCGGGACATGTTGGAAATGGAATCCTACCCTCCAGTGTCTTTTTTTCCAATTGAGACTAAAATAGTGTTCAATGTTTTAGCAAACAGACTGCAAAAACATATATGTTTAATCATACACAAGAATGAAACCAGATTCATGCCAAATAGACATAGACATATACAATCTAACTGGATACAACTCTTTAATATAATATATGGGGAACAGGACACAGAAGCATGCTTGATCTCGCTGGATGCACAGAGGGCATGTAACCAAATTGAGTGGCCATATATGTTTGAAATCCTTATAAAGTTTGGATTTGGAGAAACTTTTATACAAATGATGCATATTTTATATGCAAAACCAGAGGCAGTCATTACAAATCAGACACCATCAGTTCCTTTTACATTACACTATGGGACCAGGCAGGGATGGCCCCTGTCCCTTTATATATTTGTAATATCTATGGAACCACTGGCCATCAGCATAAGGAAAAATACTGAGATAACCCCCATTATTACATTTTAAGCAAAGCCAACCCCAACGCATCTCACTATTTGTTGATTATGTACGTTTATATATAGCCGACCCTGAGACATCCATTCCACCTCTACTGAACCTTCTGGAAACTTTTGGAACATTCTATGGGTTTATGAAAACTGGGACAAAAATTGTTGCCTTTCACTACCAATATAGAACATTTTTTAGACTCTATTCAATTCAAAATAACATACAGCTCTATTAAGCATCTGGGAATTATTATTACAAGAAAACCTTAACTATTGCTGCAGACAAACTGGTATAAGAGAGTGGCTTATCTTAAAGATAATATTGAATTTTGGAAGATGCTACCCTTGTATGTGGTAGAGAGTATTAATGTGATGAAGATGGTGACACTTCCATGGTTCTTATATGTATTTCAATCAATCCCATTCTTCATATCATTAAACATTTTTTGAGAAACTAGATTCAACAGTTACTCATTCTTGTGGAACTATAAGTCATTTAGAAATGCTAAAAAAAAACCGCTTTGCCAGGTCAAAAACAGGGAGGATTTGGTCCCCCCCAAGATACTATTGGGCAACTTATCTTCATAATATAGTTTGATAGAGAGAAACACACTTAGATAACAATGATGAGACCCCAGAATGGATCTGGTTAGTACAGGTCTCATGTAAAGTGACATCCCTAAGTGCATTGCTCGATAGCCCATCCTAAGTTGTCAAAACTTTATACAATGGAAATATTGTCATTTTTAACACGCTTAAAATATGGAGACAGATCAAATTGTACCTTAAGGTTCCTGATACGTACTTGAACAGTCTCAAAATCTAACAACCAAAAATTTCTGTATTGTCTACCACACAGGATTTTCATTTACTGGAAACAGAGCGGTCTAATGCTCCTAAGGGATTTATATGTTTACAATTTTTTTTTGGGCCATTTACTCAAATTAAACAGAAGTATGGAATATCTTCCTCGGAATTCTTCAGGTGTCTGCAAGTGAGGGATTTCATTAGGTGACAACTCCATGATTTTGAAAGGATCAGTATTCACTCAACCACTGAAAGTGTCAACCAAGACAACCCAATGAAATGAATAGCAATCTCCTTTTATTATACTACAAAGGCAAGGACAGAAAATATAAGCACAAACAGGATCAGAGAGGATTGGGAAAGAAAAATCTCCGACAAAATAACAGAGGAAGTCTGGGAGGAGTGTCTTGGCAATAATTGTTAGACATATATTGATCCATTTCAAAGTTATCCGTAGGCCTTATTATACAAAATCAAGATTACACAAGATGTACCCTGAGGTATCTCCTGACTGTAATAAATATAACACACATGAGGGCACCTCATTGCACTTGCCATGGTCGTGCCCAAAGAGTAAGCCATTTTGGAAATGTAAATTTAAATTCTTGTCAGAGGCTTATGTTGCCACGATGAAGCCAGATCTATTGATAGGCATTCTTGTCCACATAGAATAAGGTTGATAAATAGCAATCAAAGACAGCTTCACCGATGTATGGTATTAGCGAAAAAGTCTTTTGAAAGTGGAAGGAGCTGTCTATGCCCATCTTTGAAATGTGGCTTAGGGAACTGAGCAATGTATTACACCTTTCATTAATTTTTAAATATTTTTATATTATTTTTAAGTTTCTTTTTTTTTTTGCCTGTGCTACGCGTACCTTGACTGTCGTAAGCTGTTCATCATGTATTATCTGATGTGACATATCCGACATCCAAAGTTCAAAGAATCTTTCATGATAGAAAGCCTAGTCCTTTTAACAGTTCTTCGGGGACTTAACATCCCCCATTGCGGGGATAGCCCATAGTTTTTCTTTCTTGCCTTGTGGTTTGTCCTCTTTACTGTTCCAAGTAACTAACAGTCTGTTTGATGTTGTTAGGAAATTAAGTACACCGAATCAGTATTGTCATTACAAAGCACTATCATCCTTAGTCTTAAATGAATGTATGCACAACAATTTCATGGAATCACTGTTTCTCACGAGTTTATTTGAGCAGATAACTGTTCAGGCTATTGACCCTATAACTCTGTTATAAAAAATTAAAATATATATATATATATCACATATATACATACACAAACACAGAAACAGAAAACATATAACATATGTGACAAGTGTCTCATTATACCAGTCTGAACTGGTGACATTTAATTTGTATCAGCAACTAGTACTTGCACTGCCATGACTACAGGGACTAATGGTTATTCTACATGACCAAGAAACATCAGACCACATGACTAACAAACATAAGCAAATCAATGAGTGTTTATTACAGGTTCACTTAATGGATTCTGGTCTAGACCACTTCTAAATTGCATCAGACATTCAGAAGGGGGTCACAATTTAAATAGCTTTTCAAGATTGCATTTGATAAAGACCTTTTTTACCAATACCCCTTTTTTGAATGGTATCATTTAAATCCAAATGTAATTGATGGTGTTATAAATTGCTTAAGTAAAGACACAAATAATTAATTAATAGATTACAATTAAATTCAAAATCAGTGTATAATTATTCTGGTGGTGCACTCAAATCTTAATAGTATGTTGCCCAAACCAAATCTGAAAATATAATTTTCCTATTTTCCAACATTTATAAAAGCAAGTAGTATATCTATATATATGTGTGTGTTATAGACATATTTGTTCATATTTGTCCATGGCAACTGCAGGTGCCCCTGTATGTATGAAAAGGAGCGAACAGGAACAGCCCTGGTTTTGTTGGGTATCATGTCACATCAGACAACAGCAGATACCTCATGGGATTGAAAACAGGAAGTGAATCAAATGGCAGAGATAGTCACACTTCCTGACTTTCAAGCAGAGACTGAAAGGAAAGGTTATCTTATTTATCTTGGACCTTTTTAAGGCTGTGGTATGTTGGAAAAAATAAGACAAATTCAATGGAATTGTACTAAGGTGGTATGTATTGCAGATGCCAAGATAGTTCCAGTCAAGCATCATAATCTCAATTTTCTGACAGGCTTATTTGGCTGCTTACTTAGCTTCATACAATTCCTAATTTTCTTCAAAATATACTGTATGATTTTTCCACATTTTTCCGCAATGTGCAAACTATGATTTGGTTTGGTGTCCAAAAACAGAAAATATAGAGAAATTGAAATTCAAACACAGAGGGTAAAACATTGTATTGTTATATACTTACAATGATAGGACAGATAAGAAGGGAGTAAAACCAATAAACTCTTACAAAGTAAATTTGTTTAAAACATTAAGCTTTCATCTTTCTCTCAAAGTTACACTTTTGTGAACACAGACAAACTAAGTTTTATCAATGACTAATTGCAAACCATCTTGACAGTGTTGACCTTTGTGGAAACACTGAGCTGGAAAATCCAAAGCAGAGCAGATTACCATATTAGTTTTGTCACACCATCAAGTTTTATATAATCCTGCTCTACTGGATTATATAAAACAAAAAAGAATGGTCTGCAGTCCACCATTAGACAGGAGCTGAGGGTTCAAATACAGTCTTCATCTTGATAAACTTTTTTACCTTTAGCCTCCAGTTAGCAGCCAAGCTAGCTTGGCAAGCCTTTGTGGCTGGCTAGAGTAGGTACATTACTGGTTAGCTCACCAGCCACAGTAGCCAACCAACTAGCCATGCAAGCAGTCACTCTCTCACCAAGCTTCTAGAAGTGCGAGGGCTTAATGTCAATGTCAAGTGGACATACATCAATTATTTTTAGTATAATGTGATATTAATTTCAGTAATGATACAATACAAATTATGTTTGGATTATTTCAAGATAATGGATTTAGAATACACCTTTAAAATGACAATGTCCGTCGGTCAGTCCATCACTTTGGTCCCGACTGAAGTATCTCAACAGCTATTGGATAGATTGCCATGAAATTCATGTACTACATTAACATTAAGACTTCATTTAGCAACCTGAGTTTTCACTTCAAAATTTAAGTCTGGTAGCATCTTTTCAGTCCCATATACCTACCAAACCAATCATTGGTCATATATATCAGAAATCCTTAACCCTATATAACGACATAAACTAGACACAGCAGATGTAAAATGAAGCTTGATTCTCCAAATACATTGGTCATTTCTCACTTCAAATGTATTCAGAGACTGTGCCTGGTGAAGTGTTTATTAATCATGTGTCATAAAGATAAGGATTGATATCAACAAAATAGCAGTTTGTTACTGCAGTTCAGCTATCATCCAAAGGAACATAGTCATCATGAAAACTGTTCCTATATAAAGGAGAAAGGGAAATAAAAGTGGAGAGTCTGTTGTTGATGACAACATCAACAGGAAGGCTGCTGCTATGAATGGTAAAAGCATTATCTCACACTGAAAGAATTTGATGAAACAACACACGCATTCTTGATAAGCAATAGAGGACTTCCATGATCAAGACTTACTTAAGCTTGCTGCAGTATTATTCATTGTGCTAAGTAAACCTCAAGAGCCCAACATGTGGCAAGATTTTTCAACAGAATTATGATTTTAATAAATAATGAAACTTAAGTTTATCACCCATAATGGAAATGGAAGCTACAAAGAATAATAAATTATTTTTCACTGAAATAAAATCAAAACTTTAAAAAAAAATTAAACTCCAAATTAGATTGTCCATTATTAATTCAGTTTTATTTACATAGCGGCAATTCATAACATACAAAAACTCTAAGCACTTTACAGAGTAATGTCAGGAACAAGAACAGGAACAGCTGTATATACTTTTGTATTCAAACACTGTCAAAATGCTTGTCACCATGATAGTAATAATAGTGATACTAAGTGTAATAATGGTATAAACAATAACAGGAGCAACGATAGCAGCACCAATTAATAATAATGACAATAAAATGAATAATGATGATGACTGTTGAGTAGTAGTGGCAGATCTGGATCCTGCAGCTATGGAGTCAGAATACCTGCAGATGAGGACAGGGAGAGAGGACAGAGAGGAAGAGCACAAACTATGGGAGTGAGAAGACACAAAGTTAATGACATTCAGTAGTGTGATATAAATGCACAGGGAGAGAGAGAAGAAGAGAGAAGAAGTGCTCAGTGCATCATGGGAGTTCACCAAGCAACCTCAGCCTATAGCAGCATAACTAATACCTTTTTTCCACTGCATGGTACCGGCTCAACTCAATTTGACTCTACTCACTTTTGGTATCAGGCATTTGGTTTTCCACTGCAGATTGTACCCCTCAATGTGGCTCAGCTACTATAGTAATACCCCTTGAAACTGCTGTGACATCATCTTCAATGCGACACACAGTCGAACAATGGAGGATATCAAGGGACTGCTGTTTTTAATTCTCAGTATGTGGCTGTTTGTCACAGCAGGGAGACAAATTTTGTTTCAGAAGAGGCTGAAGGCAGCAAAAAAAAAAAAAACTGCTGAAAAAAACATGAGAGTTTGGGAAATACTACATAAGAGTTTAGACAATGAGACGACTCTAGCTAAGTCTCCTGGAGACTCTGGCTGCAAATTCTGTATGGTCGTTCAACCAATCCCATCCCACCGAATTGTTCTCAGCTTCAATAACACTCAGTGGATGCAGAACTTCAGAATGTCCAAAGAAACATTTTAACTACCTGTGCAACAAACTGAATCCAGTGATGGAGAGACAGGACACAAACTTCTGCTTTTGTGTATCTCTAAAGAAGAGAGTGGCCATTGAACTTTGGAAGCTTGCAACTGGCAAAGAGTACAGAAGTGTTGGCCATCTTTTCGGAGTAAGCATATCAACTGTGTGCCGGTGTGTGCTCTGCTGCTGCAGAGATGTTATCGGAACAAATTTATTTCTCAGACCAGGAAAAGTTTGATGAAATGGTAGCCTACACTGAAGAACAGGTGGGGGCTCCCACAAAGTATTGGTGCTATTGATGGATCACACATATCCATATGGGCATCACAGGAGTACCCCTGCAACTATTTCAACCATAAAGGCTGACACTCCATCATCCCTCAAGGTGTAGTAGATAGAAAGGGACTTTTCTAGAACATGTTTGCAGGACTGCCTGGGAGTTTGCATGATGCTTGAGACTGTCAATATTGTAGGAGTTGGCTGTGGCAGCTGTGCCAGCTGTGGCAACCACTTTTCAGCTTACACTAGGAACATTGCTGGGGTGAATGTTGGCTATTACATCCTGGAAAACTCTGCCCTTCCCTTGCAGAACTGGCTCTTAAAACACTTCCCCGACACTGGACAGCTGATAGCAGAACAGCAGATCTACAACAAGAAAATCTGATGAGCATGGGTTAGTGGTTAAAAATACTTTTGGTACACTGAAGGGAAGGTGGCATTGCCTCATGAAAAGAAATGACTGTAATGTCACACTGGTGAATTCCATGGTGCTGACTTGCTGTGTTCTACATAACCTTTGCTAGAGTCATGGAGAGGACTATGACAATGGGTGGGATCCACCCATAGCAGCAGCAGTAGCAGAGCCTATTTTGGCAGTGTCACAGAAGGAGGGCAGGGTTGTAAAAGAGACCATTTTTCCTGACATGTGTATTGAACACATTGTTAATTGTATGGAACACAATACAATTTTTAGTACTGTCTTTCCACATTTTTATGTTTATGGTTTTTTGTTAAAGGTTTTCAAAATTTGCTATTTGGTAAATTAAATGCTAAAGCCCTTGAAATAGAAAACCATGATGAAAATGCATGTGTAACAAGTTAGAAAATAGTTTATTAAATAAATGAATGTATAAATAAATCAGACTATATTAATAAATAAAACAATGTAAATTTTCAGGTGCAAACAAACATAACAAAACTTCTTCATGTCCATTTTAAGTCATAGCACTAACTAGTGGCAAAAGGAAATGACATGTTTTATACTTTGATGTACTGCTCCTGGCGGGTTGACCAGATCCACCTCAAATATGGTCAGAAAAGACTGAAGCCCTGGATGAGGCTTTATTGAGAAGATAGTGAGTTTTCATCACATGACAATCTCATGATGGTGCAAAATTCGATATTTCGCCATGAAACCACCTCCTGCCCTTTATTTTCAAACACAAGAACTTTAGAAACAGCTTTAAAGCCTGATATATATTTAGAATGTTGTTCAACCTTCACCAACTAACTTCACCAATACCCCATCCCAACTAGTCTACTTAAGGAAGTTTTACCCTAAGTTAGCACTTCTTTACTAGATATAATCTGTCTTTGTAAACAGGTTATGTACCAGTCCTTTAAAGTAGCTGTAATTAAACCTTTTCTTAAAAAGCCTACTCCTGATCCAGTTGTTTTAGCCAACTAGAGTACCATATCTAACCTTCCCTTTCTCGCTAAGATCCTCGAGAAAGCTGACGCCTACCAGTTATGTGACTTTCTACATAACAATAGTTTATTTGAGGATTTTCAGTCAGGATTTAGAGTGCATCATAGCACAGAGAAAGTACTGATGAAAGTTACAAGTGATCTTCTAATTGCACTGGACAAAGGACTTGTCTCTGCCCTTGTCTTTTTAGTTCTTAGTGCTGCATGCGACACTAGTGACCATCACGTCCTATTACAGAGACTGGAACGCTTCATTGGCATTAAAGGAACCACTCTAAGCTAGTTTAAGTCACAGAGTTCCATAGGGTTATGTGGTTAGACCTGTTCTATTCATCTTTAAATATGCTTCCTTTAGGCAATATAATTAGAAAAACACTCAAATAACTTCCATTGTTATCCATATGGAATACAATTGTATTTGTCAATGAAGCCTGATGAAACTAATAAGTTGGCTGAACTTCAAGCATGCCTCAAGGACATAAAGACCTAGATGACAAGCAATTTTCTGCTGTTAAACTCAGACAAAACTGAAATTATTGTACTTGGCCCCAAACACCTCAGAAACACATTATCTAATGATATAGTTGGTGATGGCATTGACCTGGCCTCCAGCACAACTGTTAGGAATCTCGGAGTTCTCTTTGTTGAGGACATGTCCTTTAACTCCCGCATAAAACAAACATTCAAGGACTGCCTTTCTTTACCTAGATAACATTGCAAAAATCAGGCAAATCCCGTCTAAAAAAGGTGAAGAAAAACTAGTCCATGCTATTGTAACTTCTAGGCTGAATTATTGTGATTCCTTATTATTAGGCTGCTCCAACAATTCTCTAAATACTCTCCATCTTATCCAGATTGCTGCAGCGCAAGTACTGACAGGAACTAGGAAAAGAGATTATATTTCTCCTGTGTTAGCTTCTCTGCACTGGCTCCCTATAAAATCCAGAATAAAATTTAGAATCCTCCTCCACACCTACAAAGCCTTTGGGGGTCAGGCAACATCATATCTTAGAGAGCTCACAGTACCCGATTATCCCTGTAGAACACTGCACTCACAGAATACAGGCTTACTTTTGGTTTCCAGAGCCTCCAAAAGTAGAATGGGAGGCAGAGCCTTCAGTTATCAGACTCCAGTTATAGGATGGAACCATCTTCCAGTTTGGGTCCGGGAGGCAAACACACTCTCCATATAGGTTTAAAACCTTCCTTTTGGATAAAGCTTATACTTAGGGCTGGCTCAGGGTTGTCTTGAACCATCCCCTAGTTATGCTGGTATAGGCCTAGACTGCCGGGGGACTTCCCATGATGCACCAAGCTCCTCTCTTCTCCTCTCCCTTTCCATCCTTGTGCATTCATATCCCATTAATGCATGTTACTAACTTGGCATCTTCTATCTCCCATAATTTTGTGCTTTCTCTCTTTCCTTTCTCTTCCCATCGCTTTCTTCAGGTATTTCTGCCTCCAGAGCAGCAGAGTCTGGATATGACTTGCACTAACACTGTGTATTCCTCGCCCCCCACAGGCTAAAACTGCAAGAGTCCGTTCAATGCTTATTGCAGCTTTAATTATTATTATTATTATTCTCCATGCAAATGAATCGCTGGATGCAAATGAATCTTGCACATCTTCATGCCAATTCTGAAAATTGTGGGTTTTCATTTAACAGTGGAACACACATCCAAAGTGGCAGAAATTGATATCTGATATGGGTCTCCCTGTTTTCTGAATCTGTTAGAGTAGTTGTATTAATTGTGAGATTTTTATGAATGGCTCTTTTTTTTATTTTTGATTATTTAATTTAGATGGTCAGGGTTCAGACACAGTCTCTATGGGCTGAAACAAAGTAAAATGATGTTTGTGTCTACTGAATTTAAATAAACATTACTTCGATTTTTATTTTTATTTCTGTTTTCTTTTTTTTATAAGGCTGAGGTTTTGTCCTGTATTCTAAAAATCTCAGTGTACAACATCACAGCAGCAATCCATCATATGGCAGAATCATATATGGCCCCTGAAATGGCAAAAGTTGCAAATAAATATTTCACAACTTTTTAAAGCACATAAGATAGCTTTTAGGTTTTAATGAAAAATTATACAAAAAGAGAAAATATATCACTAACAACTATTATGTGCTTGCATGAAAGTATCAAACTGAGGCAAAATAATTTAATACTAATACATCGTGGTTATATTCACGATTTTACAAACACATTATTTTATATTTAAGTAAATGGTTCACAGTAGGGTTGTAAATTTCCCCATGATTTTTTAAATTCTCTCTTCCCAAGAATATATCATTCTTTTCTGGGGAAAACTGGGGATTCATGTCATGAATAAAGTTTCATTTTAATTCGTATTGTACAATTTAAACATAATATAATATTTATTTAAATGTTATTCATATTTGTTAGATTATATAGAATATTTTATAGCAGAGCAACAATTCCTCTTTAAAATACCCTATCTTTGACAGATTCTAGACATATTGGGGCCCTAGGTGCCCCTGGGGGGATTGATCTTTTTATTAGAATATTTGATTACAATTATAATAATCACCACAGTGTACAAGAAAAATAAATCAAAACACTTTTGTTCTAGCTACAAGTGCCCACCCTAGAGCTTTAAAACATGGCTTACCTAAAAGTCAATTTTACAGATTAACACAACTCCGTCATTCTGTTGAAAATTTCATAGAAGAGGCCCTGGAGATGAAAAACGATTCTTTCAAAGGGGTTATTCTACTCAGTGTATAGATGAAGCTTACTATATTGCTCTATCTAAACCTTGATATGACCTAATGAAAAGAAGAGTGTCAAAAAAGAAAAACATTTATTAGTGCCTTATATCACTACTTACACTCCTCAGGCTCACATTATTAAGAACACAAGCCTGAAATATTGTCATATCTTGGCCACAGATCCAGTCCTCACCCAACATTTTTAGGATCCACCTCTCTTTTTATTTATCAAACAGGACCTAACAAACATAATATACTGGTTAAAGCCAACATATTGCCTAACCCCAAACAGACTCCTGGCTCTCCTTAAACAGGGGAAAATACCCCTGTGGCAGCTGTGCCCAGTTCCATAATACTTGGAGAATTAATGACTTTAGACATCCTAGGACAGGGAGAATAGTTCCAGTTAGGAGAGTTATCACATGCATACAAAAATGTTGTTTATCAAAATGGCCATATTATAAAATCTATGTTGGTAAAACTACCCATCCCCTTAAACAAAGAATTAGTGAACACAAAATTTCCATAAGTCGCAAATATATGAACTATCCCGTTGCCTTTCACTTTCATAACCACTTGCACCCCATTTCCTTCCCTTCGGTTCCAGGACATAGAGCAGATTGTTCTTCATAGAAGGGGTGAGGTTGATAGGAGGTTATGCCACAAAGAGCTTTTTTGAATCCACTCCTTAGGAACACTGAAAGCACTGGGTCTTAATGATGGTTTTGCTATGAATAAATCTATAATAGATTTTATATGTTCCATGTTTTATTATGGCTGTAAACTGATGTTCACGTAGCATTTATCTCTCTTGTTGTTTATTTTGTTATGTATATTGTTAATATTGTAAATTCAATGTATTTCATGTTTTTTGGTTTTTTCGTTAGACACTGTGTCTTTAATTTGTAGTCCACTATATTTAGGACTGCAGTTCCATTGATGTCTACCTACACCAGCTCTACTGACTGACACAAGTGTTCTGCATTAAGGCTACTCAAGTGATGTTCTCTCAGCCCTTTATACTGCTGCATTCACTTGTTACCTATTCATGCTTTGAAGAAGGTCTCTGACCGAAAGCTTGCATATTAAAAAAAGATTTTTTGCACAGATTTGAGTTTGCGGATGCTCCTTTCATTATTATAATAATTTTAAAGTACTTTATTATTTTAAATTTAATTCATCCATGACTCACGCACGTTCTGTTCTGTGTCATCATTATCATCAACATGATCATGTCATTTCGTATCTTCGTATCTACATTACTTTTTACTCACACACACGAGAGAGATTTACTTCCCACAATACCTTTTTAACTACGTCATACCCACACAGGTAACTCACAAAGCCCCCACCCTTAAGGGGGAAAGCTGGGCCTGTAACACATGGAAACGTTGTTCCTAGACATTTAGTTCTGCGATTATCTACCAATCTATGTGTGTCATTTGGGTTTTTTAATGAGATACTTGTTTAACACACTATTAAGCATATAACTATGACTCAAATCCTGTTTTTTTCATCTAGGCATGTAAATGCTTTATTTAAATCCCATTATGACAAGGTGTTTGATCATTTTAAAGTACAAGGTATTCGAGGATACCAACCAAATACTACAGAATGCAATCATTCTCTCTATATTATCGCCCAAAATATTTTATTAGCCATTTTGCCAGTTTGCCATGTTATTCCAGGGCAGACCCTTATTTGAAAAAGTTTCTTGAATGAAACACCATCTGTTTTTGCCACCCCTCCCTACTAGCCAGAAACTCTCACCCTCTGCTTTAAATACCTGGCATCAACTTCACCACACTGCCAGATCGTAGACTCAGTTACACTGTCAGTCACGTTCCAGCTCTTTGAATCTCGTTGCTTATTGAAGCTTTTTGCTAATTCCTATTCCCCTTTGCTTATGGCATTCCCCAGCCCAACTACTGCCTCCGTCCCTCTCCTGTTCTGCCTAAAACCTGCTCTTGATCTCAACTCCTGCCTCTGTCCCTCTGCTGTTTGGCCTAGAACCCACTCCAGATCCCCTCCATTCTCCCAAGCTCTCCGCACTCACTCTGCCCTGCTTCCCTCCACCAATTCCCCTGCCTTGCCATGCTCAGTCCCCTGTTCCCGTCTCAGTCTCAGAGTCTGGCTGCCAGCCTCAACTTTCCCCCTGGTTCCTCCTTGCCCAGCCTCTGCTTCCTCCTGGCCACAAAGACTTTGCTGTTCCATTCTCACTAACAACATCAGGTTGTTAATAAATTATACCTGGTTCCAATTCCTTGCCTGTGCCTCTGTGTTCTGCACTTGGGTTCTCTGTACTAGCCCCTTAACGCCCTCATTAACAATTTCTGATTGCCTGAGGACTATTAACATCAAGTTAAGATATGACCAGCAAATGGTCTGTCAATATGCAGCTACCTATTGCAAAAACAGGCTTTTCACATGGCATTTGTCCTCAGGTAACTTACTTCCTAAATTACTTCCTGAATTACGCATTGCTGATTGAGTGAGTTTTGTTGTTTTGATTATGTAAACATCTTAATATGCGAATGACAAGCGCAGCCTGTGTAGATATAGACAGGTCATGTGGATTCAGGTGTATCGTTATATAAGGGTGGACCACATTATCCTGAGAGCTGTCTCTTTTTTTTGTCCTTCCCATTTACATACATGAGCAGGGCAGCATATTAAAAACATCTCTGAATATGATGCAGTCAGTATAACACCATCCTAAAGGTAGACTTTATGGCAAAACAGTTGCATTGTATTGCTTTAGATTATACAGGTATCCCTAATAAATTGGCCACTGAGTCTATATTCTAAGCCTACAATAACAATCTAAAGTGACTTTGTTACATAATCTTTCCATTGCTCTGAGCAGAATCATGCTCAAAGAGGTTAGTGTGTAAAAAGTAGGAGTTAAAATTGATAAGGAATGGAAAACTGGCCTGTGTTTACCTGCATGTGGTTAGAGTGAGTAAGAGGGTGAGGTTATGGTGAACCAGACCGAATGTACAGACAGAAGACTGGTACGCTGCATTCATGAATACACTTGCATTATTCAAAGACCTCGACTTGCAGGGTTACATAACCTGACAAGTTCCTGCTGACCCTCCATTAAATGAGACAAAACACACAAGCACAGAGTCTTGAACACATCACATACTCTCAAACACTGAAACAAGCATAAATTCAGATAAGCCCTGCTGTGATTTCACAGATAACACACATGGGGACTCTTGGCATCGTGGCACCCATCTAGACTCTAATTGGAATTACCGGTGCACCTTGAAATTTCAGTTACTGCTTGTTTAGTTAAAAAACATATGTTTTGTTGATATTATTTTGTTGATATTGCTAGGACAACCATTTTCAGTGTCTTCCAAAACTGTAAAAAAAGACTCTGCTGAAGTGACTGACACAAGCATTTTTTGATCTGCCACCTTTATGGTTAAGGTCTGGTTGAGTTTAGACAGCTAAAACTACTTAATCAGAGAAAAATTGTTGGCTAATGTTGTTTAAAAGACACAGGTGTTTTTGGTGTGTTTGTTGGAGAGGGGATGCAGGCAGTGTTCTCTCGTGTCAAAGTATCATGATTCCTCATCCACAGATCCACCCCAATCTCCTTCATCTTGCAATGTTGTAACAACATTTTTAATTCTCAGTGAGTACTGACAAAAGTCAGTACTCACATGGTCCCCAGAGTTCACTTGTTGTCACTTAGGTATACATAGGTTGATTTAAGTTCTTGACCCAAAAACTGATGTTGTTCTGGTGAGGAGGTCTCTGTTTGGTGCGTGCTTTTGCCTTTTCTCTCCTCACTATTAGCTGTCCAACAAAGCAGAAATACTTTAAATTTATATTAATTCTTTAACTTTTAAGCAACGCTAGTAGTGTGGCTCTAGGTATGGTAGTATCAGTCAGTCGGCCTACTGAAATATTTCAGTCTGGACAATATTTCTAATGTAAATATTCAAAGAATTGTTATATTTTTCCATGCAATTTTGTACATAAATCCATGATCCCCTCAGGATGAATTGTAATAACATGGATGATCCTCTGCTTTCATCTAGTGCATCAGGTCAAAATGTTTCAAATATTTTATGATCATATAATCTGCAAAACTCATGACATTCCCATCAGCCTGAACTGTACTTTTGTTTGCTACTAATTAGCAGATGCATGCATGCTAACATGCTAAGCTACAATGACCATCAAGCATGATAACGTTGTTAGAATATTAGCATGCTCACATTAGCATTTATCTCAAAGCAACACTGTGCCTCAGTACAGCCTTATGGAGTTGCTAGCATGGCTTTATACTCTTAAACCTTGATGATACTTACGTACTGATGTGGATGCAAACAGCTGCAGACTTGCACGTGGACGGCAGACATCTCTATATACCACAATTGGGGGTCTGACACATTCCACATATGCAGTAGAAAACATGATGCCGACCTCATGAGAGCAAGAAGGGGAACTCCTTTGTTTGTTGTATTTGGCTGAACAACAAGAAGACGTCAGGAAAAGAAAACAGTGTGTGCAACTGCTTAACCAGAATATGGCCAAATTCTGGGCTGCATGTAGATGTCCACAAAGGGTTCTGTTGTGGACTTGGGCAGGTGACAAAATTTACATCTAATGGATCCATGTGGATGTAAAATCATGAACTGGCCTTTAGTGTTGATGAAACTCATACTGCTTCAAAAATAACAGAACAAAACATTTAAACTTTGAGTATCTCTTTCCCCTTGCTTTCATTTTTAGCATCATGTTTCCCCATCATTTGCACTTCAAGTTCTGACTTACCTCCGCTCCACCCCTTCCTTCCTACCTGCAGAGGACAGTGACTCACTGTCTCTATTGACGACTTTTGCACCACCCATGAGAGCCTCTGAGTCAGTGTTTGCAAGTTTGTACAGTTGTGCTCTGTCATCTCCCAGAAGTTTGATAACAGTTTGCTCTCTTGTCTCCTGTCTTGCAAGAGACACAAATCTTTGTCTGAGCAAGAAGTCAAAACAAATATGGCAGTGGGAAGTCTGGTGCCCTTAAACTCAGTGGGTTGAAGCCATAGCAAACACACATGCTCAATAAATACATTTTAGGGCCTGTATCACAGAGTGAGATTAGATGGTTAGCCAGATAATTTTTTTCTTAAGCCACTTTTAACCAGGATGGTACTATGGTACCATAGTGTACTATATGTAATAAACATGTTTAAAGCAGAGTTACTTCTAGTCAACACTATGTTGTTTTCCTCTCAAATTACAGAAAAAAAAATGTTAATTTTTTCTTGCTATTGTTTGTTCACCGTGAGACATACAGTAAGTGCACAGTTATAAGTAATCAATTTTTTTTCTGAATTCACTCAAGACAACTTAAAACAACAGACAACTTAAAATGTTGAAAATGTCACCCATTTTATAAGTAACTTCCCATTTTATAACTACTTCTTACTCTGTTCCAGTTGTGTGATTACATTTATTACTGTATACAATATCTCTTGTACTGTATATGTTGTACTACTGTTGAATATTAGTTTCTGCCAGCCTAGTTACCTAATTTCTCAATGGGTATTGAAACTTACTATTAAACTGCTGCCCTAGGTCTTCTAATGGTGAATGCAGTGGGCTTGTAATCACAAAACTCAGAGATAACAGAGCAGACTAAGCTAAAGTCGCTGCATGATGCCCTTAGTCTCAGGGCCATAGCCAGGGCATAATTTTAACTGAGGTCCAGAAGCATAAGTAGAGCGGGTTTATATTATAGCTGTACATATCACACTTTTTTTTCCCCTTTTTTTAATTCCAATGAGTGAAAGAGCACTTACTGAGTTTGGTAGTTCATACTGAGTTGAGATGTTGGAAAGGAAAACAAGACCCCAAGTGAAGTTTAACATTTTATCTTAAAGATACAAGAAAAAAATACTGAGAAAGATACTGGGAACTGCTTCCTGGAGTTTAGAAGTTTCTCTCCTCTTTTCTTCCCTGTTCCTTCATAGTCCCTCACTGAAATTATGGGAAAAGAGAACAGAGCAGGCTTTGTCATTTATTGATTGATTTTGACAGCTCAGTACTACTGTACATGAACACATTCTATATTTAATTGGTTGTTATTTCACAACAAAACCTACACTAGCCATTAGTTCCATCAGTCTAAGATTACATATTACAGTATATTACACTACCTTTGTATTGAATGCCAAGACAATTCTGCGATGTTCAGAAGTATCCCACCTCTTCAGAATCCTCTCCAGATCCAATAACCTGTTCCTATGAATATGGCAAAGAGCCAGTCCTGTGAGATGCTCACCTGTCATACTTTCCTTTAGCCATGTTTTCAGCCTCCTCATGGCAGAGAATGAACTTTCACATGCACAGGTTGTCACCGGCAAGGTCGGCAATAGTTTCAGGATGCACAGATTATTTGGATAAAACTGCATCTCGCACTCTTGATGGAATCTTGCACATATGTGGGCAGAGAATCTTCTTCCTTCAGTTCTAGCTCAAGGGTCCCTAAGTCAGGTAGGTCATCATGCTACCAAGCTATTAACTTGTCTTCTTTCTCCTTTGTGAACTTGGGGAACAAGTATGATGCTAGCATTGCTGGTTCTGTCCTCTCAACGAATCTTGCTTCCATCTGACTTTCAATGTAGTCAACAAAGGGGTAGAATAAATTGTTCCTATAGTGTTCTTCAACAGATGTTGATGGCATGTTGGCTCTGTGCTGCTTCCTCATGGTGATCCTCCTCTCGGCTGGCACCACATCAACAGAGGCGGCTAGTTCTATGGATTTCTGGTAGATTTTGTTAAATTTTTCCTTTATAACACCCCTTAAATATATTGCTTCATGATAGGCATTCAGTATATCCATTTCAGGAGGCTGATGTGCTTTTGTGAGTGGCTGCATGTACCCCAGGTCCCTGCTGATCATAACATAAGATTTTTAATCTGAACATTAACTGATGCTCCTGACCAGTATCTGTGCTGGTGAGAGTAAATGGACATGATTAGACAATAGACTCAGATATTACAGAAGCCAGTCAGACTGATAGTATTCCAGGCAGCCTTTGACAGGTTCAAGCTTGTCAGACAAGGCTGATGCTATCACTGCGATGACAAAAGTCACGTCATGTTTATTTTTCGGGGAATCTGGTGACCTGAAGAGCCAGTTACATATTATAAGTTAAAGATACCAGTATTTTTAGACTTATTTACTTAAAGAAATATTAAGAAATACATCAATGGATAAATAAAATAGGGGCATTTTTTTCAACCAGAATTTATTCCTGGCTGCACAGAAAAAAACCTTGGAAAATGAAGAAGAATCTTGGAAAGCAACTTTTGGAGCATCATGTTGAGAAACTACGGAACATACACTTTTTTTTGGTGTTTTTCTCCTGGTTATTCCCCTACTGTCACATGAATCACAGTCTGCAGACTACTTAAAGCACCGGAGACAATTTTTTTAATGTTCTTTATCTGCCAACAGGACCTCCCGCCTAATTCAAAAAGAAACTGACAAAATTTTTCTAATTTTTATATGTGAGGCCACTTGGTCTTTCCAAACCTCTGAGCATTAAGCCATCACACAGTTCCCTGGAGTGATTCACTCCTCACAGTACTGACAAACATGACCCTTCAACCTCAAACAACTTTCTTCTGCTGCTTCCCATCATCCTCTGTAAACTGGTGAAGGTTCTGTCCTCCAGAGTTGTCAGTACATGTCAAGTCTTGACCCTGAGCTCATTTTTCCATCAGCTTTGCAGTTGGGTTTTGTAAACACCACACATGTCCAGTAAAGTGAGAGATTTACAACAATAACAGAAAGAGAAACAGAGAGTTATTTCTAAAAATTGACACACAGATCCGGTTTAACCATCCTGCTGGTTGATGGGTATGTGTTAACCCAGCCCAGCCCACACCGCCATTACTCAAATGTGCATGCTTGTTTCTCATTGCTGTCATGGAAAAACTGTGTATAGTGATTGTCAGCAAAGCTCCATTTATGTACAAAATCTTAATCATTTTTCCCATACAGTTGTATGCCACTGACTTTCTCACCACTCCCTCCTCCCAGTTCATATGAAGAACACACAGACAGAAAAAGAGAAGGAAAAGATGTGAGAAGAATATGTGAAGAACCAGAAACCAGTCCCTGCTGTGATCATCCAATTGCAGAGCTGCAGCTCCAGTGTCCAGCTATTGCAAGAAAAGTAAGAGCAGCAACAGCAGGGAGGCTGACAAGACAATAGCTGTCCCAACTCCATACTATATACTAATGTATACAGCGTACTATTCTTTATATTATATTGTTTTTGCAGTTAGTGTACAAGAATCAACATACTAGGCTTGTCTGAGTTTCCAGCAGGACCTCTAGAATAGCTGGAAATCACAGTTATTCTAGATATTTTAATCTATATCCTGATTAGATTAGATCCTGATTTAAAATGTTATCAGACCAACCTCTTCAACCTGTACTAAGTAATTGTTGTTTAACTGATGTTCTGTATGGTAGCATAATAAAGTGCTGTATATCTCTGACTATCATGACAGCGTTTACTCTTTACCCTCCTTATTACTATATTTTACATAGAAATGTCCATGGCTGCACATTGCATACTTAAACCACCATAAGCCTTAATTCACAGTAGTAAAGCAATTTACATGTAGAGTGGCGTCCAGAAGTCTCAGACCACTTTCCCACTATATGTTTGACTGAAGTAAAGCTTTGCGTGAACCTGCATTACATATTTCAAGTAATGGTTTCTTATAAAATTGATATGAATAACACACTATAGTATTTTAGATGACGTGGAAAGAGGAGCATCAGCATGGATCTGCTGCGGCAGAAGACTGTGGACAAGATTTAGATCAACCCTTTCTCCTACTATTATAATTTATTTTGCCATTATGCCTTGAGGAAGACATAACAGCTGACTGGATTATGTTCAGTGGCATGTTCAGTTTTTTCGGTAGCCTCAACCAAAATATTTTGGTGACACATGTATGGTGCTTGTCCTGTCTCTGTTTCATGCCTATGCAGACTTTGTTCACTTTCTGTTAATAATGTTGTAGTGTTCATTCCAAACAGTGAATGTTCCACTAATAGATACTGTATGTGGTTAGAGAAGAGGAAATTGAAGTGGCCTGGGGTTTGGGTTGATTAGTGACAGGAAGTACATCATAGAGAATGAAAGTTACACAGAGGAGAAAATACTGTATGTGTTTGAGTGTGTGTTTGTGCATTCTTTTATGACAGCACTAAGAAATGATCTAAAGTTAGTATATTTTGACCACTCCTAACCTAAAGTAGTCACTGAAAGTCCTCACAAGTATATTAACTCCAATCTGCATGTATGAACGACAGACAGCCACTGACAGTCTCCAGTCCCACAGAAGTTTATCTGTTTTTGAGATATTTCTGTATCTCAGTTACCAGCACAGAGATGATACATTTGTTTCTTCTATTGTTTTTTTTCTATTTCCAGGCTTTATTGTGTGTTGTGTAAGGATGGGCTTTTTGCAGTTATGAACATCTGTGTTATAAAATACATTTAAAGAAAACATGCCAGAGACAGGCATTGCTTTCTGAAACAAGATTAAATTTTTTTATAAAAATAAATAAATGAAATAAAGAATAAAAAATAGGTCCATTTACTAGTTTTTTGGAACTTTCAACTGCTATTTTGACCAAAAAACACCAACACTTCAAACATAGAAATCAACACCTCTGTGACACTAAGCATCATGTGTGACAAAATCATCCAAACTCACAGATCTACACATAGATCGAGCTTTTTCAGTCTTTATCAATGTCTCATGGTCCTCATCAACAAATGGAACTGGCTCTGATGTGACCTGTAACCTTATGTGACCTGTGACCTATAGTGTGGGGAGGATTTAGAATTATTTTGTAACTCATACTGTTGCCAAAGCCACGAATGGACTTCCATGCTCATCAGATAGGTGGCATTGGTATAATACGTTAGTCTATTTTTATTTTGTGTGATATAACCAATGGATACTGTGTTATTACCGTGGATGTATACTGTGTATCCAAGGTTATAACGCTAATTTCCTGAGTTTATTTCAGCATGAGTGCTGCTTACTACAGAACATGCACTGTGAGCCATTCAAGTCAAAGCCGATCAGTTTCAGTTCCATATGCTATATGAAAGTGCTCCGATATGTAAATCGGAGCACTTTCTGTACCCTTTAAATAATTATGCAAATACTAATGTCCAAATATTATAATAGTCTTACTTATGATAGGCCTATAGTAAGGCACAAGAATGGAAGTTTATTGTACAGATGTGTAGGACTACAGCTGATCATATGAATATAAATGTCTGATTATTTTATTTTATATAACTATCATTAACCCTATGAATTGACGACAGTTACAGTGATGCTTTCAAGATATTCTATTGAAAAACACAGCTGGATTCTGAGTAATTAAACAGACAAAATCCAAACAGGCATGCCCGAATAGATAATATATAAAACAAATGTAGAGTAAATGGAATTTACAGTAAATATACACTACATAGAGTATCCATAAACATATACAGAATATTAGTGCAGAAACAATTAACAGTCAATTGATAATTAACAAAATAACTGTCACCAATTTTGATAATCTATTAAGTCACTGTCAAGCAAAACGCCAAACATTCTGCGGTGCCTAAGTTTATTATATTGTTTTATTTGTCAATTTTCAGATTAATCATTGTGATAATACAGTCTTTGACTTAAAAAATGGTTAAAATTATATATTTGGCATGTGTGAAGAGTTTTTTTTAAATAACCTATTAATGAGTCAGTTTGTTACTGTCATCATCTTAGACTTTTCCAAAGTTTTTACATTTTGCATACACTAGCTATATTATAATAATTACTGTTAATGGAAAAATATTGATTATTATCATTAGTTCTGACCAGTGTCCAAGCTTGTTATAAACTGTGAGGCAATTTCATGACCTGTAGCAGGAGACTGCCCATGGGGCAGGCCAAGAATGGAGCAGGGGACGTCAGGCGTAGGGCCTGAAGGCCTGACAGACAGGCAGCAGTACTTAGGAGGAGGGTCCAGAGGCCAGGCAGACAGGCGAAGGCGTTTCTCACTAGAAACCAGAAACAGATGTCAGCTGGACCGCCAACTGAAAACCAGGAACAGATGTTGGCCAGGCTGACAACCAGGAACAGATGTCCACTGGGTTGCCGCCGGCAAACTCAGGAACAGGCTTGGTGTCGGCTGGGACCCTCGACTCAGGAACAGACAGGATGTCGGAAGGGATGTCTGACTCAGGAACAGACTCAGGAACAGACAGGACAACTCAGGGTCTGGCTGGGGGAACGTTGATCGTGGCAGTAGACAGCGAAGCCTCTGTAGTGCTGGGCAGCTGAGGCTCTGTGCGGCTGGGCAGCTGAGGTTCTGTGACGCTGGGCATTGAAGCAAGGAACTTAGGGGGAAAGGACTCAAATGCAGACACACAGGACAGGCTGATGCAGTGAAGATGGTTTTATACACAAAATCAGGCTTACATGTAGATGACAGGTAGGTGAGTTGACAGGCAAAGCAGCAGGAACAAAAAAAAAGGATTGCTGATCCCCAGTCTGACTGCTTCGCTCTGCCATTCCCTGCCCCTCTGCCATATCCAACCCCAGAATACTCCAGCTAAGTCATATTACCATCTACAAGTCTAGCTACAGTAAAATACCTACTAATCGTTCGGACAACATGAACAACTTTTTTGGGCCCTCTCTGACAGCAACCAGAGCATGGTAAACCAAATAACTGAACTTTCTCATCATGTTTCTTTACTCACGCCTCTGCCCACTCCCTCAGTCTCCAAAGTTCAGCCTCCTCGGACCAATCGACCTGCCACAGCTCCAGCTCCACCTCTTCCTGGAGAGTCCCACACTACTGACCCAGCTGGAAAAATGCCAAGGTTTTATTCTGAAATGTGTAATGGTATTCCAACAACAAACATTCACTTCAGACAAAGCAAAGGTACAATATTTAATGGGGTTATTGAGAGGAAGAGCTTTGGCATGCGGCGGAAGCTATTTATTCAAGCCATCCTGTAGAAACCAGGTCATATTAGGAGTTTGTAAATAAGATGAAGGCAGTATTTGATCATCCTAATGTTGGGGGCAATGCAGCTAACCGTTTATTAAGTCTTCGGCTGGGAACCAGGAGCGTGGCTGATTATTCTGTTGATTTTTTAACTTATTCTGCTGATGCCCAATGGAATGAGGCAGCCCTACGGTGAGTGTTTGTTAAAGGATTAAAAAAAAACATATGAAGGATGAATTAGCCACTCATGAGGAACCTGTTAACCTGAGTTTTCTGGTTTCTCTTGCTATTAAGAGTGATAGTCACCTACATGAACGGCACTTGGAAAGAACTGGGCGTTCACAGCAGCCATCTGCCTCCATTCTCCACCCTCAACTCTCATGAAAGCCAGAGCCCCGTCTTCCGTGAGTCCCCCAACCAGACCCACAGTTTTCACTCCAGAAGAAGAGCCCATGCAGTTGGGTTGAGCCCAATCTGATGCCAGAGGAGCACCTTTGCATAATCAGGGCTGGTGAGTGCATCTATTATGGCCAATATCGACATTTTCTATCAACCTTCCCAATATGGCCAAAAGACAGGGATCACCAGTTGAAGCGGGGGTACTGGTGAGCCAGATCAATTCTTCCACCCCATCTAAGCCTTGATTACAGTTACCAGCTACTATTTGTTGTAATCAGCTCTCTCTGCCTCTCTTAGAGTTAGTAGATTCCGGTGCTGAAGATTACTTTTTGGTATGAGAAATAGCTGTTCAGTCAAGGAATCACCCTAGAGCCATTAGAACAGCTCCTTAGTGCAAAGACCCTGGACGGTAGATTGCTGGCCCAAGTCACCCAACAAACTGAACCCATCACTTTGGTACTTTCAGGTAATTATCATGAAACCATTAGGCTCAACACAATATCGGCTCCCAAAACACCGTTGCTACTGATCTCCTCCATGGTAAACCTTTGCCTTCCAGTTGCTTGAATAATCTTTCCTGTCCAAAAAGAGAGGCTATGGAAAGGTATATTAGGGATTCATTGGCGGCATAATCCGCCCATCTTGCTCTCCTCTTGGTTTCTTCTTTGTGTCAAATAAAGATCAATCTTTATGCCCCTGCATTGATTTTTGAGGATAGAATAACATCACCCTAAAAAACAAGTATCCCCTGCCATTATTCAGTTCTGCTTGTGAACCCCTCCAAGGTGCTAAAGTCTTCACAAAGTTGCATCTATTGAATGCATATCACCTGGTTTGCATAGAGAAGGAAGTGAATGGAAGTCAGTGTTTAATACCCTTCTGGGCCAATTTGAATATTTGATATTGCCATTTTGGCTGACTAACGCACCTTCCAGGCTATGATGAATGATGTGTTAAGAGACTTTCTCAATCATTTTGTCTTTGTCTATCCTGATGACATTCTCTTCTTCTCCAAAACCCAGTCTGAACACGTCTCTCATGGCTGTTAGGTTCTACAAGGACTCCTTGAGAATAAGTTGTTTGTTAAAGCAGAGAACTGTGAAATCCATTCCAGCACGATGAGAACATCATCGAGGGCGGACAGGTGAAGATGGACCTGGGAAAAGTCACAGCAGTAGTTAACTGACCACAACCCACAACCAGGAAGAAGCTACAAAGATTCCTTGGGTTTGCCAATTTCTACCAGGGATTTCAGCAGAGTTGCTGCACCACTAGCCAGACTCACCTCCTCTTCCATTCCTCCCTCTTGGCCCCCTGAAGCTGAGGCTGCTTTCAACAAATTATAGACTCTTTTCTTCTCCGCTGCTGTCTTGATACAGCCAGATCCCTCCAGGCAGTTTTTGCAGTATTATCTCGACACCTAAAACCAGATCAGAAGCTTCATCCATGTGCCTACTTTTCCTGAAGCCTTTCTCCTGCAAAATACAACTATGACTAGGAAATTAAGAAATTTTGATAGTCAAACTCACTCTTGATGAATGGCGACACTGGCTGGAGGGGGCAGAACAGCTGTTCATAATGTGGGCTGACCATAAGATTCTTGCTTACAATTCCTTAAGGCAAAGAGACTGAACACTTGCCAAGCTCATTGTACCATCTTCTTAATTAGATTCCATTTCACCCTTACTTATTGTCCAGGCTCCCCTAATGTGAAACCAGATGCTCTCTCCTGCCAACAAGCTGCTAAATAAAGCAGTTCCAGTATTGACACCATTCCCTCTCCCACTTGTGGCTGTGGTAGCTTGGGAAATAGAGTCAGTTGTTAAGGAAGCCCAAAAAAGGTCAACCAGATCCAGGAATTGGTCCATCTAACTGTCTGTTTGTTCCAGACTCTGCCTGTTCATAGGTGCTCCAGTGGGTTCATACATCTCTCTTTTCCTGCCATCCTGGGATGAAACGTACCCTAACTCTCCTCTAAAGACACTTCTGGTGGAATTTGGGTCCTAAATGGCACTGTTGTAAAAATTTATAGCAAGAAAAGTTTCTTGCTATAACGTGATTACTTTGTTGTAATAACATTCAAATATCTTTTTATATCATGACAATATCTTGTTATAATGGGAAAAAATATTGTTATAACAATATATTTTTCACATTATAACATGATACTGATGCATTTGTTATTCACGTCATCCTAGCCACTTTGCAGGTATAATCTGACCTCAGCACCCGTCCAAAGGTCCCTTGTAGCAGCATAGTGAGGAGCTGTTCCTGCTGCTGATACTCCTGGATCTGGTAGTCAATTAGGTAGGTAAGTTATTCTTCCTCATAGTGTTTAAGAAGATAAAACATTTACCTTAAGGAAGCAGTGGGGCTGCTGTTATCCCAGGCTATGAAGAATGGTGGGATACAAACTTTCTGTGTGCTTTGAAAACAAGTTACGACAACAACAACCAGATGTTAACATTACATAACTTTACCTAACACGAGTACTGTATATATAACAACAACAAAAAAGATGTGTCAGAATGAAACTGGCATTTATGTGGGATACACTGGAAGTATAAGAGAACTAATTGAAAATGTGAAAATGCCATACTTTGTCTCCACATTGAAGATGGTATAAAGTGAGAATCAAAAAATTTAATAACCTTTCAAAGAAGAAACAATCACAGTGCGCTCATCAGGCTTGGCAGGTTTCAAAACAATTGCAGTTGCTCTTGGCTTAGTCTTGTGTTCTGTAAAGAAAATTCTGTGTAATTTTCCTGCACACATACAAGTTTGTTTATGCTTCATAATTTGTATTTACCTGTAGTCTCTGTAGCTAACTGGTGGTACAGACTAAAAATACCTGTTTTGTTACATTGTGAATCACTATTCTTTTGACATGGAAAAACACAATGCTTTTAAGCGTTTGAAAACAGGCAAAGCACAGAAACAATATCAAGATATAGTAAACATGTCACGGTTATGCTGTGCCTCTCCCTCTCTCCCATTTTTTCCTGCTGTGTTCCCCTCTCTTGTGTCTCTCGTTTGTCCCCAGTTTGTCTCTGTCCCTGTCTGTGTGTCTGTTTGGTGTGGCCATCAGCTTCCCTCCTGCCGCCAATCCACCTGCACACCTGAAACCTATCCACTAATCACCGCCTGCTGTGTAAAGACCCCGGATCTTTGCTCTCGTCTTTGCCAGATGGTTCAGACTACCTAGTACCAATGTACGGCCAGTGCTCCAGGTCACATCCTCCTCTCTGCCTGCTTTTTGCTCCATTATCTGTCCTGACTCTGTTCCCTGGACCCTCATCATTTCCCGTTCACAATAAATCTGCCTTTGACTTTTTGTACACTACGTGTCTGAGTTCTGCGTTTCAGTCCTGATTTTCACAAAACCTACCAAAACAGGCCATCTGTAAATCAAAAATGTGGGATGTTAACCTATATCCACACCACAATACTGTATTACTCATGCCAAATCCTTCGATCACAGTTTTAAAAAACATGCAAAACAAGAAAACATCATTGCAGACATATGAATTCTTTAGGTTAGTGGAAGAGCAAAAGAACACAAGCATCAGAAAAGAACACAGCCAAAATTAGAAAGTAGTTGACTGGGAATAGTAATGGCAGGTGAATTATGGTGAAAACAGAATCCTTCCTCCACACTGATGGAATGAAAAATATTGGGGGAGATACAGCTGTGGTTCTGGGGTCTGCTGCTGGGGTCCCTGAAATAACAGGTGACATTAGACTTTTATCATGTTCAGTAAGAGTGTAAAGAAACATTTTTAAAGGTATCACTGTTTATTTAACTAAGACCAACTACATAATTCACTGTCAAATTTAGATTAAGACAGATTTAACAATCCTCTCTCCAGCTCATCCTCTTCCATCTCTAGATTAAACAATAACAATAACTCTGTTAGATACATCAAATGTTCACATAAAATCAGTTTTTATATATTTCTGTGAACTGAAAGTGTTAGATGTCTGTGTGGAGGAAAATTACGTAGTGGGATCCTCTGCAGGTGATGGAGAGGACACAGCTCTATGCTCTAACTAAGCTGGTCCCGCTTCAGGTTGTACATGTTGCTGTTTTTGATGAACTTCACTCCAACCTAAAATTAATGCAGCATAACCGTGAGCCGTAGCCTGACAAAGCCGACAATATTGTCACCGGCTGATGCCACTGGCGGCCGCAAATATAGTCGCTGCCGGTGTCTGTCTCTTGAAACCATTCAAACAAGAAGACAGCTCGGATTTGTTTTGAAACTGTTGAGAGTTACATGTACCACGTGACCGCGTGGCGACGAAAACCAAAGCGTGCTGCCACTGTCTTGCCACTGTCTTATTGAAAAATACGAAGCTCCACTATTCATTGTCAAGCTGGCGCTCACCAATATTAAATCTAATTTTGTAGTATCTGGCGGTTGTCAGGCGCCGTGGCTTAGTTGGTTAAAGCGCCTGTCTAGTAAACAGGAGATCCTGGGTTCGAATCCCAGCGGTGCCTTTTCATCGTGATTTTGCAGTTATAGAAACTTATCAGTAGTCACTGACTGTTAGTTATTTTTTGTGAACACCGACACCGTACAATGGACATTGTAATCGTAACCAGCACTTTTGTAAACCCTGCTGTTTTTTTATCTTTCATAATCGCTGTTTTATATTCACTATCTTATTAAGTTTTTCAGGAAAGCTGACACTTTTGCCTGTGATCACCGTCGTATTTTACCACAGAGTTTAACAAGCAAAGAAGTTTCAAAAGCATGACAAAAAGTCTACGCTGCGAGCAGGGTTCGAACCTGCGCGGGAAGATCCCATTGGATTTCAAGTCCAACGCCTTAACCACTCGGCCATCGCAGCAAGGCGACAGCTACGGACGGCCAATTTGAATCACTTGTGTCTGTTCTCCTGAGGTCGGTACAGTGACGCAGGAATTGGGATTAGGGAGGTAACCTCCGGTCAAAACCTGGATTTTCAGGTTACCACAGTGGATCACTTCCTACCGGGTCACATCGCCATGGTAACATTTTTTTGGCCAAGGGTATATGAATATGAATTGTAGAATTGACTTTGTGTTTATTTATACTAATCTCATCCTGAAAACTGGGAAACATAACTTTGGTTATGGTTTCACACGGATGTCTTTTGTTGAACCATGAATGCTGTGCAAGTTAAATAATATTATCAATAATCTTCATTTATAGAGGACTTTTCTAAATCCACATTACAAGGTGCTTCAAACAAGGCAACAACTTTAAAACAAGCAGATCATAAAAACAAATTCTGGTAGATTAATGAGAAAATTAATCAAATAAAACCAATTACACTATTGCCAGCAAAAGGGCAGTCAATAACAATAAAATAAGATCAGGAAAAGCTCTCTGATAAAAGTACATTTAAGAAGAGATTTAAAAGAGTTCACTGATTCTGCTGACCTGATTTCCTCAGGCAGGTCATTCCATAGCTTCAGGGCTCTTGACTGTAAATGCTCTGTCACCTGTAGTTTTCAGCCCCGCCTCAGGGACAGATAAAAGACCTCTGCTCAAGGATCTCAGGCTATGTACTGGCTGGTATGCAACTAAAAGGTCGGATATATATGGTGAGAGGCCATGAAGAGCCTTAAAAGTCAACAGTAAGATCTTAAAATTAATTCTAAACATAACGGGACTTAGTGCAAAGAGGCTCAAACAGGCATTATGTTGTCACTCCACTTGGATCGTGTTACAAGCCTAGCAGCTGAGCTCTGTACAATCTGGAGTCGATTAACAGGTTTTTGTTTGATGCAGGTAAAGATGCTTTTGTAGTACTTGAGGCATGAGGAGATGAGGGTGTGTAAAATGGTGTCTTTGTCTTTGAAGGATAAAATAGATAATATTTTGGAAATATTTCTTAGATGTTAAAAACATGACTGTGCAAATTTATTGTGTGCTGCTCAAAGCTTAAGTTATTATCAAACAAAACGGCAAGATTATTTGCAACAGGTGTGATATGTTCCAACAGGGAACCAGCAGATAGCAGGAATTGTTTTGCTGTGTGTTGGGAACCAATATGAAGAGCTCTGTTTTGCTTGAGTTAAGCTGCAGAAAACTGTGTGATATCCAGTTTTTGACATCACATAGGCAGTCATGTAGTGAACTCAGCATGCCAGGATCAGTGGCTCTAATGGACAGGTGCATCTGTGTTACATCTGCAAAACAATGAAAGGAAACACCATGTCTATGGATAATATGTCCCAGGGGAAGGATGTACAGAGAAAATAAAATTGGTCCCAAAACTGATCCCTGAGGGACACCATACTTGACAGGAGTAAAAGACGATATGTGATCATTGTTACAAGTGGTACTAGCAGGGGTACAGGAACACAAAGGATTGTATCCAAATGCAGTCAGACTGATTTTTTTCTTTTCTGCTGTTAAAAGCAATTGCTTGGACATATGTTTTTCTAAAATTTTTGATATAAAAGGTAGTTTCAAGATTGGTCTGTAATTTTGAAGGAGGGCAGGATCCAGCCCAGTTTTTTTTAAACCAAATTTTTGTACACAGGTAGTTTTGAAGTAATCTGGGACATAACCATTAGATAAAGAACTGTTAAAAACTGACAACAGACAGGGCCCAATAGATTCAGTGACTTTGAGAAAAAACTTTGTTGGTGTTATATCAACTGGACTGGAAGGAGCTTTCATAAGAGATACTGTTTTTAAAAGCTCAGACAAGGAAATGAGAGAAAAAGTGTTCTTTATAAAGTGTTCTGTTGTCGGTGATTGACATTAGAGAGTGGGGATTTAGGGGTAACAGAATCTCTGATGAACTACTTTATCAATGAGGTAAAAGATAAAAATAAGGTCCAAGGTATGGCCGTGGTTATGTGTTTGTCCACAAACTTGCTGTTTAAGGTTAAAGGAAGTTGTGATGTTTAAAAAATCTGCAGCGTGAATGTTAGAGGAGTCATTAACATGAATATTAAAATCACCCCAAAGAACAATTCTCAATTCAATAATCATACTGTAAAACAAGTGTGGACAAACATTTAGGGAGTTCTACTAAAAAGCTAATGCTATATTGTTGAGGGCGATAAATTAAAGCAAATATGATCAGGTGGAGACAACCCAGTTTAAACAGGAAAGCTTCAGAGGAATCAAATTCATTACATGGTAACATTTTAGATGGTTCCTAAAGACACTCACAAGGCCACCACTGTGACTACCGTTCCTGAGTTTGCTAAAATAATCGTAGTGCGAAGGACACAGTTTAAAACATAATGTAGTTAAAAACATAATATCTAAGTTGGCAGATAAAATAAAATCATTTAGAATGAAATTTTTACTGGCAAGAGATCTCACACTGAAAAGAGCCATTTTGAGTGTAATTGGCCTTGGAGCTGTATTTGATGGAGAAGCAGTTGCTATTGGTGAGACAGTTGTAAAATTTACTGAAGATTGTTAACCTGCTTACTGTGCAAAGTTATTTGTTGCAACAGTCTTAATATGTCCCTGTATAAGAGAGACAGACAATTCCAGAACATGTTAAAATAAAACTTAAAAAAAAAAGACGATTAAAATCAAATTTGGTAAACTCGAACTGTTGAAGAACTATGTCATTTGTTCACATGTGGACTATTACTCTTCTAATAAAGAGAGTAATCGACTGCCCGGTGATCTTCTTTCTTTAGAGAGAAAGAGAGAGAGAGCAGGAGAAAAGAGAACATAGAGAACCAAGAACTACCTCAGACCAAGATGGTTGTGTCCAGAGGTTGGTCTGATTAGGTGTGGAGGTAAGACCTGGGGCCTCGGGTCTGGCTCCGGTTCAACCCCATGTGACACCCAGCTGTGCCGAGACTGGCACAGATGGACTGACAGCATACAGTTCCATAGCTCCCACTGTAGTAGTGATGTGTGACATCATCACATCAGCTTCAAGTTCATGGGTCAGTCCATTCTTCACAGCTACTGGGCTCTCCACTCTAGCACCAGTGTCGGCAATGCCAGCCATGTAAGCGTGGCGGTCCAAGACCATGGCCTGCAATAGCTGGGAAGAGGGTGATAAAGCAAGGGATGCCTGCATATACAAGACATGTTTGGACTGGGCTAAGGCAACCAATAGAAAGTTATTAATCAACTTTTCCTCTTCCCGGATTTTATTCTCCAATTCTCCAAGGCCAGCCAATGGATGTTGCCCTCCAGTCGTGAGTAACCCAGTTTACAGTTCACACATACAGCCATGTTATTTTTGAAATGTTTGAAAACAGTCTGATGCTAGCAAGCAGACTAGCTGCTGAGTACACAGGTCCCACTACTCACAATATTCCCAATAATTTCTTTAAATGATGTATAACTTAACCGAACTGCAGCAGCCAGTCAATCTAAACTCATACGCAGCAGGATTCAGGAGTAATATCCACAGGCTGATGGTCAGTAGTTTTCCAAAAAGAAATCACTGACCGATGGTTTGTTTGCTATACTCTCCTTCACTCTGCTTTCACTCTAAGGCCAACTGCCTCATCCTTGATGATCTTCTGGCAGGATTTGGAAGGGGGGGAAACCCAGCAGAAAACAAGACAGCACTGGTCTTTCATAGAGCCTTTGGTGACCTGTAGTAGCCTTCCTTAAACTCCATGAGGGTTGATGCATATGCTGGGGGAAAGAAAAAAATGTTTAGATCACATGCAGTGATACCATAGTTGACTCATGCGATGACTCTCATAAATAACATGTAGGGACTGACGGAAACTGCTAACTGTACAATGGCTTCTCTTTGATAGGGCTACATGGCCACCTCTGTAGAACCATAGTTAGTGAACCACATTACACACCTCACCATCACTGGTTAAACAAATCTCTCGGCTGCCTTTGTGATTGAAATGGCAGGGCTGCCAAGAGGATCCTGTAGAAAAAGCTCATTACGAAGTTGACAGGTTGTACAGATTTGAATAAAACCAGAAGTACAGACAATATATAGACAATTTGTAAAACCAAATGTTTCTTTTGTGTAGATTGTCAAGGCAACGCTGCCACCCTGTGGCTAAAAAGTGCCATTAGCTGCAAGGAATATTCAAATACAATAAATATTTATTTGCCAGTTTATTAGGTTCACGTAGTTAAAACAAATGCATCGCATACAATAGCCCGTCAATAAATCCTACTTTTCTAAATCCTAATTTTTGAGTCTGCAGTTTGCGATGCTGTTAAACTGTATTGTGTGATACTGAGAGGTGTTTCTGTTTTGTACATCCCATCTATAATTATGAGGTCTGGGCTCAGTTTTGGCTGCATTAGTTTTAGACATATTCATTCTTTCACTGTCACATAATACCTACTGGCTCTTGCTTCTCAGTAAAGAGAACCCAGTGTGCTTTGTTGCAAAGTATTACATACATATTTTTTTTTGGATGTTACTAGAACTGTCAATTATTAGGAACACTGTAAGGCATGATTGTGTGATTACTATCAGATGTGATTTGAATAGTGTTTTGTTCATGTGTTTCTAATCTTTATCTTGAAAAAGGCTGTTGGGCTGAACACTAGATATAAATTATGATTCATACATGATGGAGCTGGAAAATTCAACAATTAGTTTTTTTAATTTTTCTCCTTCTGCATTACCTGTGATTTATTTCAGTATAAAATTAGAGGTGTTACATCTCCTTAACAAAACAACAATATAGCCCACCACCCATCTCCCTCAGTTCTATAATGATCCCTGCCTGCTCATTCTGCCAGGCCTGCACAATGTTAGGGATTGTGTACAGACTTTGACAGCGGAAGGTGCTGGCAATGATGCAGTGAAGCCCAAACGGTTTCAGCATCCTAAGAGTCTATGTGGCCATGTACCCTGAAAAATGGATGGCCCCACTCATAAGAATTTTCAGGCAGGCATGTTTCTGTGCAACACTGGCTGGTTCTGCCGATAACGCTTATACCCGCATGTTGCACTGACCTAAGAAATATACTGTATATGACAATAAGAATAAAATATGTACTCTGTGAATTAATAAAAAATATACACAGAGGTTATGATGCAATCTAATTTTTTTTATCAGTAAAATTCATAAATATCCTCTTACTTGCATTATATTCATGTAAGTTCCCTCCTCATGCTCCATGTTACCCTGGGTCTCCCCACGACAGGCAGGGCAAATGATAAACAAGGACTTTAGCTGGCTTTGGCACACATTTAACTTGTCAACAGCACTGAAAAAAGAAACACCGCTTAGTGTTCTGACTACAATTTGATGATACGCATAATCAAAAATCAAAAGTAGAAGTCTTACTTGAGGTCAGGATGATGTTCCTGCAGTGGTTCTTCTGACAGCTCCTCATCAGATGACTCACTCATCATTTCCTCCTCTGGCATCCATGAGGTTGGGGTTGTTCATAAAAACAGAGGAGGCTTCATCATCACTGTGTACAGGACTGGGCAGTGGAGTTGATGTTTGTTTCTCAAACATTTCCCTCTGAGTCCCTACACTGACCATATCGGGCCATACTTGGACACCTAGGATCAAAAAGGGATCTAGCTTATATAATTGTGCAACATCACACACTTATAGCCACATTAATAGGTACACACGTAAAATCTATTACAGTCCAATATGACAGCCCTGCCATAAGATCTACCTTTATGAAGGTAATAATGTTCAATTTTGGTTTACATTCAGTCAGTTCTCAGGAGAAAAAAAAACCTCACACTAAGTGCATAAATTAAATGGATCATTTCTTTCCAGGAGAAGATAAGAGTGGAATTTTGGAAATCTTGGTACCCAAGTTTAAATGTAAACAGTTTCTGTTGAAATGAAACTGTACAATGAATAAACAGTCGTTTTATTCTAGTATTGTCCAATGTGATCTGTGAGATAAATATTGAGGATGGTCAAAACAAATTTTTCTGATCCCCAATATATTGCAACCAATTGCGTCCCAATAAGCCAGCTTTCAAAAGCGTCTCATTGTGCTCTCTTAAACACCGGAAGCATGTTCTCATGCACCACACTGTGAACGAATGAGCCGAGGAATATCATTAAATAAGTAGCAGACAGTTTCAAGATGGATATTCTTGATTTGGTGTCAAAACATCTATTTTATTTCTGTAGTGGCATGCTGATTGAGAAGCATTTGAATATCAATCAATATGTTCATCAAAAAAAAGTTGTGACTTTAATGGCTTAAAATGGTATGTATATCCATATTAAATTAGAAGTTAAACTGAGTCAGTTGCAAACCCTATGCCTAGTCCTACCACGTCATTGGTAATATTCAGTTCAATTCAATTCAATTTTATTTATATAGCGCCAAATCATAACTCAGGGCACTTTTCATATAGAACAGGTCTAGATTGTACTCTTTATAGTTATATTTATAGAGACCGAGCAATCCCACATGAGCAAGCACTTTGGCAACAGCGGCAAGGAAAAACCTCCTTTTAACAGGTAGAAACCTTGAAAATAACCCAGCTCATGGTGGGCGGCTGTCTGCCCCGATCGGCTGGGTTGAAAGAAAAAGAGAGCTAGAGACAAAGAGAGAGAAAGAGTTTGTGAGGGAGAGAGACAGGAGGGCAGGAGGGAGGAAAGAGAACATAGCACAATACAGGTACCACATAAAGATGTTTTATAATGAGACTAATAATAAAAATAGTAATTAAAATAATAGGACTAATAATAATACTAATAAGACCAAATATAACAATAATAATGATAATCAAAATAATTGAATTAGTGGGGTTTGAGCAGGATCATGGGGGGCAGTAGGTGGTTTGCAGTCACAGATCCAGAATGCAGCTCTGGAGGCAGAAATACCTGCAGAAAGCAACATAAGGGACGAAAAAGCTCAAAACTACAGGAGAGAGAAGAAGGCAAGTTAATGAAAAGCATCGATAGGGCGTCATGCTATTAATGTTCAGTTTTGCACATGCAGCGACAGTGCCACAAACCCTCTGTAGGTTGTGGTCACCTATGATCTTGTTTTTTAAGCCGGGGAGAAAATCTGTTATTGTAATATAACCCAGTTTTGGGAAAAACGCCATCACGAAATAAATAAACAAATAATCACCAAATAATTTAGTGCCATATAGTGCCATATAATATGCTGCAAATACATAGTTGAAGTATTGTTAGTGATCCCACACTGATCAGACCATAATTTTAAAGGTCAGTTGCTAGGGAAGCTGTAGCACATAGAGAAGTGAAATGAAGGAGTCGGGTTCCTAACTTTACATGCTGTTCAAAATGACCGCCTCTTAGAAAACCAACCTCAGAATGAACACATGCTCTGTTTTGACAAGGCTTGTGGAGTAACTGAAATAATACAATATTTTCCTCCATATTTATGCATTTCTAATTAAACAAGAAACTTCACAAAAAAGATTCTGGGAAGACATTCCAGATTAATTTAATATTTTTGTCAAAATGAACAGCTCTCAGTAAGAAAAAACCCTCAGATGGAACATGTGCAAAATATTTTAAAAAGTATCTTCAGTTTTCCTCAATATTTATCCATTTTCTAATGTTTTGAATGAAAAAGCTTTGTCCTAAAACAATTTGGGAAGAAATAACAGTTAAATTTGTTGGTCAACATTAAAACCGCAAAGCAAAAATAACCTCAGAAGGAACATTTGATGTATTTTGAAAAAAGTATGTATCATTACGTAAAAGAACCCCATTTTCCTTTATATTAATGCATTTTCTAATGTTTTAAATGCAGAAACTTGCTCCCAAAACATTCTAAGAAGAAAGGATAGATTTACTTTGTATCTATCAAAATTAACAGCTTTCAGCAATATGACCTCAAAACTTACATGTATGTGTTTTGACAAAGCATGAAGCGATAATAATAATTCATTAAGTGCCTATGACATCAGCGGAAGGAGTCGAGAGGCGAGGGAACAAACACCTTTGCAGGTGGCTTGGGAAGACAAGGACCAACTTCCAGCAATGGGGGAAAGCAGACCCAAGGTAGAGGAGAAACATGATCTGAGTTGAGGTCCTACACCTGGAAGAAGAAGGGCAAAGGTTGAGGGCTGTGGAACTTGGAATACAAGGAGCCTGGACAAATTGGGACCTGTTAAAGCGGAGGATCGTGTGGCCTGAACTTCGGAGACTGGAGCCCTTCTGCATCTCTTTCCTGGTTGAATTAGTGAATGACATGCTTCCAGCATCGACAAACCTGCACAGGTGGAGAATGAGGGAGGACCCACTGTACAAGTTATCCAGAGAGAGAGTCATGTTGGCACACATAGTGGCAAGGTACAAGACTCCACTTAGCCAGGTGAGATACAGATATAGCATTAGCTGACATTTTGGAGCAGGATAGACGGAAAACACGTCAGAACCACGTGAGACCAGTCCTGTCAATACAGTTCATCAGAGAGGGGGAGAAGCCACCCTCCTCCTAGTCCAAGAAGAACCTCCTGCAGCTGGCACAATCGTAGGAGATGAAGCTGGACCTGGGAAGAAACTTCTTGTTGGCTTTGGAACAGGTGGGAGGATTTAAGCTGGAAGTCAGGAAAAAGATGCACAGTGACTGGCTATCAATGCCAACCCACCAGCTGGAGGACAGTGGGGTTCAGGGTCGAAACATCCAAAAAAAAGTTGGACACTACCTGATGACATCTCCTGGCTGAAAACTTCAGTCATAAGAAAGTGACTTTAGGTTTTTACATTTGGATGTATCTAATGGTAAAGCATTCTTGGCAGCTACTAAAGCCTAATTTAACATGTTGTTCAAAATGATCTACTTTCAGAAACCAATCTCAGGATGAACATGACCTGTTTTGACAAAGAATGTGCAGTAACTGAAATTACACCATGTTTTTCTTCATATTTATTCACTTTCTACTATTCTCTGTTTCAATAAACTTAATATTGTTGTCAAAATTAACAGCTCTCAATAAAAAAAAGCGTCAGACGGAACATTTGCTCTATATTTAAAAAGTGTCTAATTGTCTAATTGTCTTCGTCAAAATGAACAACTCTTAGCAAAACAACCTCAGAATGAACATCTCCTGTGTTTTGAAAAAAGTATGTAGAGAAGTGATAAGTTGGCTGTGAGTGGTGTGGCTCCTTTGCACTGATTATAAGTAGCTCATATCATGCTACAGTTCTCCTTCAATCAGGGCACTATGACAGCAAGAATGTGTTCAAATCAGTGGGGCATTAATGAATGCAGTGTTTGTTGAATGATTCTAATTGTTAATGCCCAGTTTTATTTCCAAAGTTACCCACTTGTTTCACTGCTCACAAAAAGCATTGATAACTTTATAGTATTATAGTATTAAACCTTATAGTTGTAAAGTTAATCACAGGCTCCATCATCCAGCTATTCATTTGTCTCTGACTGCACCTCCATTTCTCTGCCTCCTGGCAACTAGCTGACCATGGTGTGAATCCTGGGTTACTGGCACTGGGCACTGGGTTATGGTAGAAATGAACTGGTTCATACAATGTGCTGTCAGACCAAGTCACAAGGCAAAAGGGCTTTCCATCACAGAGAAGGGAGAGACGTGGTATTGTATATATATGGGGGGACATAAGTTTAAACCTTGATTACTTTCTAACCTCAGCACAGCTGGTCAATCACTGTATATGCTTTTTAGTTTTAGTAGGTCCATGATTCCCTCTGCTGGACAACACTGAAATGCAATACACCTCTTTTTTTTTCTGGTTTAGATTTTATTTAATGTGCCATGGAAAATTTATGTCAGAATCAAAAAGTAATAATTTACTTATTAAAAACAAAAGGATAAATAATTTTAATTTAACATATGTTTTTCATGTAATTAGGACACAGTGAATGCATACATAAAAAGCAAATACAAATAACAATGTGTCCCGTATTTCACTTTATTAGATTTTTTTTTTTTTTTTTTCATTTAGGGATTTAAAATCTTCCATATTTGTCAAGAAGCTCTGGTGAAGCATACTGGTACCTGTGTTGGATTAGAGAATTAAGATTTTGGTGACACCCAGTGGTAGTACCCAAAAAGACACAGTGGCAACACAGCTTTAACAATTTTCTCCAGGACTGTCTTCTTTTTCTGCAAATAAAAAAGTATGCATCAACATAAACTGAAAGATGCAATAGCACTATGTTAATCAAGGGGCTTTAAATCATTATGTAATCTGAGCCTGGTTTGAATAAGCAAAGACACACTAACTCTATTGAAGTAATTTATAAGAGCTCTAATTCCGGTCTATGGCTGATGGTGTGTGCATAATTGAGAACATTCTACGGTATATTGGGTTATGTTTGGAATCAAGCCAACATTAGTTGGAGAAAAATAACCTCAAACAAGAAACAGATTCTGTACCCATATTTATATATATATATTTATTGGCTCACATATTGCCAAATGTATTTTTTCCTAGGCTGTTAAATCCTGTTATAGCTTATCTTTCTGCAAACTTGTTGAGGAACACGCTAAGAACAGAGGCTCTCATGATATATGTTGACATTTCTTTGAACGTGACAGAGACATAAGTGGTTCACAGGCTACAGCAAAGGCACTAGAACGAGAGTTCGGGTAAACTCCTGAACTGGAGGCACTGTCAGTCTAGAGGGAACGATGAGCCGACAGGGCGAATTGATTGAAGCAAATTGAAAAGTTACAGATGACCACTAAACGCTGCACGTGCTGCCACTGCCCCGAACCGAGAGACGGTTTTTGTCACCAATGGGACACGGTATGATGTTTGCATTTGTGTCCCGTTATTGACCCACAAGCCGGGGAGTTAAACGGACTTCATCAGCCGTTTGCTACTGAAATTCTGCTGGAGAGCTACTGTCCGTCCAACAGGACGGGCTCAACTTAGAATGGACGGAGTGTTTTTATAACTACTGTGCTGTCATTTTGACGCCACAGTCCACGTTGACAACAATTTGAAACAGAAGGTGAGTCTACTTAACATTTAACTGTTACAGTAACGGTATGATGGGGGACAGCATTGAGTGTGTTTACATACGTATTAGTATCCTGGATATGAGTCTTATCCTGGTTTTGATCTTGTTCGGGATATGACGTTTACACGGAACATCAGAAATCTGACTGATGTCTTGATTTCTCACCATCTCAGCCACTATGAGATGGTTCAGAAACTTGGATAAGGAGTTTACATGCCACAGTATCACGGTTTCTGTAAGAGTACTCCAGGTTTCCCAAAACCGGGATAAGGTCTTTCAAGGTTTTTGAAACCGGAACAAGCTGTTTACATGCACAAAACTTAACCAGGATACCCCAAAAACCCAATCATAACCCGGATTCTAGTGTGCACGTAAACACACACATTGTGTACATCAAGCTGGAAATAGCATGGAAATCACTGGACATTGGGTAAGTTTCCTTTCAACATAGAAGCAAAACTATGGTCTTTAAGTGGAACTAAGAAGGGGAAAAATGTTGCTTATACATGTCCACCCAAATCCAAACTATTTTAGTAATACTACAGAATCTAGTGATTCCAGCAATCAAATCTTAAAATGTATTGTCAGTCATGTAGTTCACAAATAAATAATTAATGAAATAATGGTAGTAAACACGTGAATTAAGTAAATAAAATGTCCTTTATTACTGTGTCCTTTTCATTTTGTAAAAAAGACTTAATAATAATAAACACCTCATTATTGTAATTAAAAAATTGATTCTATGCTACCATCATTTTCATTTTTTAAGAAGACAGTGGGGTCATCTGTTACGCTAACATTCACTGTAGATAGCCCACATCAACCCCTTCGCTTCATTTATTGTAGTAATATGCTGTATATGCCGAAACGAGAGTAGTTTTGTTTAAAAAACTGTGGTCGGAGATCGCCTGTTGCTTTACAGAGGCCTGCACTCTAAATTTTTGCCTGCCTGTCATACGACGAACAGTGTGTAGTATGTTAATAACTCCTAAGACCACCTTGTCTGCTGGTGAATTAGGGCACAGTGTAAGACTTGCATGCAGCCTAGAATTTAATTAATTTCCTCTCTTCTCGTTTTGCAAAAACCTGACCAGTTAATTCCTAATTGCCATTACGCTGTTTGTATCTTGCTGTAAGTCAGTGGTATATTCTAAAGTACACAGAGCACTTGTCGGCTTATTGTCCAGGCATTTGGTCCAACAGTTCGAAGTAATCTTGTTTGATTGATCCTGCAGCATTAACCCAGCCTGACTGGGCCAGGTTTAACCTAGTAGTACACTAAGTCACTGGATGAGGGCACCAGTAAGTGCCTTATTTGAGTAGTTTCACACTTCTCTCATTGTGGTGTACATACAGTCAAATACACTAGTTAAAGAAACCTATATTTTTATGTGGAAAAGTACTTTAATACATCTCTACCTTGCACCTCCAAGCATTTTTTATTACAATTATAAATCAAATTCATTTTGAGAGAATTTTTTTGTGTTTGTGTCAGAAACATCAAGGTGGTGTAACTGTCAAACATGAAAACTTGCTTTTGACAGAATGATTGCTACCCGTACACTCACATGCATTTAATGTGCATGAAAATATGCATTATATTATCCCTTTTTGGTTGATGGTTACCAGCCTAAAAAATAAAATTAAAAATAAAAATGTATTTCTTAAATAGTTTTTTTCCTCATCTGGAAAAAACCTTATTGACCAACATTATAATGAGAGTAGTTGTAGCAACACTTTTGACGTTACATTATACATGTCTTTATGAAACTGATAAATTTTATAAACTCAACTATACTATTTAAGCTGTTCTTTACATTGTGCATCGCTGACACTTTGTTCACACATGTACCTACAGGTAGTATCCCCCCCAGATTTACTAGTTAGAATGGTATAGTTTGTTGCGTGACACTGATCAATCAGAAAACTAATCAATCAGATTATTGTTAATCATAATTCACTGTAGTGAAACAAATCTATTTGTTTATTTATTTAGTAATATTTGAGAAACTTGCATGAAGGCATGACAACACTTCCATTACAGTGGTGTAATAATGGTGTAATTACTACTGGAGGTATATCAACATAATATTTTTTGTTAATGCTGATAGCTGGGCATATCACAGCCAGTACATGGGATTCAGTCAAATAGGAGGTGAGTGATCATTATAAAACATTTTTAAAACAAAAGCAAGACTTTTTCTGCCCAGTCACTTTCCTTTTTGCTGCTGTCTGTGTATCAAAGAAGATGTTTCTACACCACCTTTTGTGAATTGTCTTTGGCATCACTGCTTCATGAAACTGTAAGCTGCAAACCTGTGTCTGAATGTAATTTGCATTGAGGATGAGAAAAAAATTTAGACATAGTGTTGCTGTAGTAACAGTTGGTGCCACTAGGTGGTACTTTCTCACCTGTTTGAGGATATGGACATAAAATTGAATGCTGGGCTGTGATGCGTTGCCACTATGATATGTATGTCTGTAGACAATTTTTTTCAACGCAATAGTGTCACAACTGTGCGAGACACAATCAGGAAACTTTACAGGTTGCAGTTGAGATCAAAATGAAGGCTGAGTTTGAAGATGGGTGTGGTCCGAGCAAGAGCACTGGAAGTAGGGCGTTTTGAGTAGGGAAGGGGCCATTGAAAGTCGTTGAGGTCACATGTGAGTCATTAGGTGTAAATGACCCTACAATAGGTCAAATGCCTAGATCCCCCAGGTCCCCCTGGATCAGTTAGAACTGAAGAAGCCTTTTGGATGAGAGGTGAAACATCTTCAAGGACCTCAAGCAAGTCCAGTTGCTTTCAAATAGCACTTAGAAACACGAGCTGTACAATAGCGACATGCAGCCACGGCAAAGGTTTAAACAAATAAAGATAAAATTAGGCTTTTTCTGCTGTTTTCTCTAAAGTTGCCTTCTTGTGTGCTGCTGTAGATTTGTACACAGTGCCAACTACAGTGTCATAGAGCAACTCATGCAAGAATGTACAAGTCAAGTCAATTTTATTTATATAGCGCCAAATCATAACAGAAGTTATCTCAGGGCACAGGTAGAAACCTTGAACTGGACCGGATTTATGGTGGGCAGCCATCTGCCTTGACCAGTTGGGTTTAAAGAGAAAGAGAGAAATAGAGAGAGAGCAGGAGGAAAGATCAATGTAGGTTCCACATAAAGATGTATAATAATAATAATGGACTAATAATAAAGCTGCTGCTGCTAATAATAATAATAATAACTAACTAATAATTTTGGAGACTCTAGGAACCACAAGCAAGCCTGAGTTCTGGGAGTGCAGTGTTTTAGTGGGGTAATAGGGTACTATGAGCTTTTTCAGATATGATGGTGCCTGACCATTAAGGGCTTTGTAGGTGAGGAGGAGGATTTTGAATTCTGTTCTGGATTTTACAGGGATCTAATGCAGAGAAGCTAAGAAAGGAGGAATATGATCTATTTCCCTAGTTCCTGTCAGTATTTGCGCTGGAGCATTCTGGATAAGCTTGAGAACATTCAGAGGATTGTTGGGGCAGACTGATAATAAGGAATTATGATATCCCAGCCTAGAAGTAACAAAGCATGGATTATTTTTTTGCGTCTTTTTGAGATAGGATGTGCCTGATTTTTACAATGTTATGTGGGTGAAAAAGGAAGTTTGTTTTATGTGTGAGTTAAAGGGCATATCCTGCACAAAGATAATGCAGAGATTCTTAACGTTGGTGCTCGTCTAAGTAACAATGGACATTTATGGATTGTTTCCTAATAATATTGCCTAAAGGAAGCACACATAAGGAGAATAGAACTCATCCAAGCACAGAGCCTCGTGGAACCGTGTGACTAACTTTTGAGTATATGGAGGATTTATCGTTAACATGCACAAACTAAAATTGATCTGATAAACAGGATATAAACCGTCTTAGAGCAGTTCCGTTAAAAGCAATTAAATATGATATTAAATAAATATAAATATGATATGGTGGTCAATGGTATCAAATGCAACACTAAGATCTAACAAGACAAGTACAGAGACAAGTCCCTTGTCCGATGCAGTTAGAAGGTCATTTGTAACTTTCACCAGTGCTGTCTCTTTGTTATGATGCACTCCCATTCTACGTTTGGAGATTCTAGGAACCACAAGTAAGCCTCCATTCTGTGGGGGCTTTGTAGGTGAGGAGGAGGATTTTAAAGTCTGTTCTGAATTATAAAAGGGACAATGCAGTGATGCTAGCACAGGAAAAATATGATCTCTTTTCCTAGTTCCCATCAGTACTTGTGCTGCAGTATTTTTGGATATATATATTCAGAATATTCAGAGACTTGTTGGGGCAGCCTGATAATATGGAATTCAAGAATCAAGCCTAGAAGTAACAAAAGCATGGACTAGTTTTTCTGCATCTTTTTGAGACAGGATGTGCGTGATTTTTTTTGAAATGTTCTGTAGGTTAAAAAAGCCAGTTCTTGAACTTTGTTTTATGTGGGAGTTAAAGGGAATATCCTGAACAAAGCTAATGCATAGATTCCTAACAGTGGTGCTGGAGGCCAGGGTATTGCCATTTAGAGTAACTCAGAAACACATTAGATAATGTGTTTCTGAGGTGTTGGGGGCCAAGTACAATGACAGTTTTGTCTGAATTTAATAGCAGAAAGTTTCTGGTCATCCAGGTCTTTATGTCCTTAAGGCATGCTTGGAGTTTAGCCAACAGATAAATACATAAATTGGTGTGGGACCATGCATCAGGAAGAAGTAAATGGTAAATGGACTGCACTTATATATTTTTATAGTCCTATAAAACCACTCAAAGCGCTTTACACTACATGCCACATTCAATTTGGGGTTCAGAATCTTGCACAAGGACACTTCGACATGCAGACTGGAGGAGCTGGGTTAAAACCACCGACCTTCCGGTTAATGGACGACCCTCTCTACCACCTGGGCCACAGCCATAAAAGTGACAGACAGGAATGGTCATTGATATTGATATATTGTATATTATTGCATTGGTGTAGAGTCTCCAGATAGCTCAAGCAAAAAAACATACAGTTTTTCATCAAAAAAGTTATTCTGTAATAACTTTTTCTGCAGCACAATTGACCATCATCATGCTGACCAATTAAATACATTCAAGCACATATTCCAGGTCGGATATCTTGCAGTATGTAGTTTGTAGTGGTGTGGTAATTCTATTTTATGCCTTGCAAAGTTCAATAGGGAGAAAATGATCACTGCTGTGAAAACTTTCCATAGATGTGAAATCCTACCTCATTCTATAAAGCTTTTGCAGTGTTTTTATATCTGATAAGCCTTCAGACTGGACTTTCTGGTTCAGATTCCATCACCTTACTGGTACCTGCAGCAACAGACCATGCAGCCCCTTGTTTTGTTTTTTTCTTTTTTAATTTTTTTAAACAGCGCTATTGTCTAGACTAGGCCACATGGAAGAGGTTGAGGAGGGGAGGAATAGGAGGCTGGTCGGGAGCAGCTGGTTCTGAATCCTTAACAAAGGCACCGGTTAACCGATTAGAGGCTTTACTTCTAAATTTAGAGCCAGAGCTGCCTCCTGCTGCACACACACTGACTCTGAATCAGTACTGATCAGATTTCTGTGTCTTAAATTGTTGTGCAAAATTAACATGTTCAGTCACTTTGCATTGATACTTGAAGGTTCCTCTTTTTGTGAGTTTGGTCAGTTTACCTAGTTTGTGAAGAGAGTTTTCAGTGTCAGTGTCTCTGGTGCTCACATGCAGTGTGTGTACATAAATACGATTAACAATCCTTGAGATACACACTGCAAACGTAGTGTGATTAATCATTCTTATATCACTGTGGAGGAAGACACCAAAGTCCTGAATGAGGCAGAACAGGAAGAGACTCAGTGGACTTGGTTGTCACGACTCTTACAATTAAAATGAAATAAAATCACAAATCAAAGATTGATAATGTTGTTGGCTTCTGCCGAGCTCTTTGAAATCGTATCTAAGGCCTGTGTTGTAGTGCTCTCTGTTTTGATCTCTGCTTTGTGTTCATGTTGATATTTTTGGTTAAAATGTAAATTTGCCTTAACTTTCTATTAACGCTGTAAAAATTTAACCGGATTAGCAATCTTAAATGGAAATTCTACCTGCTGGAATAAAATCAATGAATCCTCAAGATAAGTATTATTTATTACAATTAGGAAATAAATAGTGAAAAGTTTTTTAATACTGGTTGTAGGAACTAAATACTAGGAATAAAGATATGGCTATTTACCAGACATTGTCACCAAATCCTTTCCCGTTTCCAGGGACAAATACCTGCATGATTTTCAGCATGTCATAGCTTTTGTGCATTGTGTGTGTCTGTCTTGGAATACTGAGGACTATTACATGTGCTGAAATATAGACGCATTCTCTTTGTCTCTTCTGTCGTTGCTACATGCTAGAGTCCAACCTTGAAATACTGTTATTACTTTTTAAGTAATATACCTGGTTCATCTTTTCCACTGCAGCCCTTTATTTCAGTTACTTTTTCATGCTAAATTGTCAGATTATACCGTTGCACTGTGAAGGAAAATATTTTTTGGAATTTTCAGTTCAGCCATTACTCAGCAAGTATTGTAGTTTGTTACCTAGTCTTGATTATTATCTATGTTTCCAGCTGGATGGAGGCAACTTAGCAATGAAAGTTTGCCTCTACACAGCTCCCTCAGAATGTCAGTTATGGTGATATTCAGAACTTTAACTCACTATTAGAACCACTTAAGGCATCAAGTCCAGGTGATGGATGCCTAACTCAAGGATACAACTCTTTGGGTTGATGTTCATAATTTAAGTCAAGGTAAGTCAATGTTATGTATTAATCTGTACAACATACAGTTAGGTCCATATGTATTTGGACGGTGACGCTATTTTCCTAATTTTGCTTCTGTACACCACCACAATGTATTTGAAACAAAGCTATCAAGATGTGATTGAAGTGTAGGCTTGGACAAACCAATATAATTATAAATATAAGGATCGTTTTTTATAATTGGATGGAAATCCTTTGCAATCAATGACTTCCTGAGGTCTGGAACCCATGGACATCACCAAATGCTAGGTTTCTGAGCCTTTACTGCAGCCAACTTCAGTTGCCAATTGTTTGTGTGTCTTTCTGCCTTCAGTTTTGTCTTCAGTAAGTGAAAAGCATGCTGACTTGGGTTGAGGTCAGGTGACCAAGTTGGCCATTGAAGAATATTCCATTTCTTTGCCTTGAGAGGCTCATGGGTTGCTTTCACAGTTTGTTTTGGGTCACTATCCATCTGTACTGAGAAGCACCATCCTATCAGTTTTGCAGCATTTGACTGATTGTGAGCAGATAGTATAATCCTACACACTTCAGAATTCATCCTGCTACTTCTATCACCAGTCACATCATCAACAAACACCAGTGACCCAGTTCCATTGGCAGCCATACATGCCCATGCCATAATAGGGCTAATGATAGTAAGACTAAATAAAATAATAATAATAATCATAATAATTGAAGCAGTCGGTGTTGAGCAGGATCATGGGGGCAGTAGGTGGTATGCAGTCACAGATAAAGACTCTGCAGCACCAGGGCCAGAAATACCTGCAGAAAGCAACAGGAGGAGAGAAGTGAGACGAGAAAGCATAAATCTATGGGAGAGAAAAGAAGTCAAGTTAGTAATGAGCATTGATGGGATGTGAATGCGTACAGATGGAGAGGGAGAGGAGGAGAGAGGAGCTTGGTGCATCATGGAAAATCCCCCGATGGGGGTGAATAGAACTGTTCGAAGCACAGAACCTTGTGGAATCATGTGACTAACTTTTGAGTATATAGAGGATTTATTGTTAACGTGCACAAACTAAAATTGATCTGATAGATCGGACATAAACCAGCTTAGAGCAGTTCCTTTAATACCAATTAAATGTTCCAATCTCTGTAATAGGATATGATGGTCAATGTGATCAAATGCAGCACCAAGGTCTAACAGGACAAGTACATAGACAAGTCCTTTGGCCAATGCAATTAGAAGGTCATTGTAACTTTAACCAGTGCTGTCTCTGTGCTATGATGCACTCTAAATCCCGACTGAAAATCATCAAATAAACTATTATTATGTAAAAAGTCCCACAACTGGTTGACGACAGCTTTCTCAAGGATCTTAGAGAGAAAGGAAAGGTTAGATATGGGTCTATAGTTGGCTAAAACATCTGGATCAAGAGTAGGCTTTTTAAGAAGAGATTTATAAACAATGGTTTTAAAGGAATGCAGTACATAGCCTGTTAATAAAGAGATATTCATTATATCTAGTAAATAAGTTCTAACTAAGGGTAAAACTTCCTTAAGCAGCCTAGTTGGGCTGGGGTCTAAGAGACAGGTTGATGGTTTATATGAAGACATTGTTGAAGTTAGTTGGCGAAGGTCGATGGGAGAAAAACTGTCCAAGTATATATCAGGTTTTACAGCTTCTAAGGTTCCTGTGCTTGAAGGTAAATTTGTGCCAGTTGAGGGCAGGAGGTGGTGAATTTTGTCTCTAATAGTTAGATTTTTATCATTAAAGAAGCTCGTGAAATCGTCGCTACTGAGAGCTATGGGAATACATGGATCCATAGACCTATGACTCTCAGTCTCGCTACAGTACTGAAAAGAAACCTAAGGTTGTTTTCATTTTCCTCTATTAAAGATGAGTAATAGGCTGCTCTGGCATTACAGAGGGCCTTCCTATATGTATTAGGACTATCATGCCAGGCTAAGTCAGTTTCTTCGTTTGGTAGAAAACCATGTCATTTCAAGTTTTCGCATAGATTGCTTTAATATGCAGGTTTGGGAGTTAAACCATGGAGCTAACCTCCTTCATTTTATTATCTTCTTTTTTAGAGGGGCAATAGAGTCTAGTGTCATTCTCATTGCAGCTGCAGCACTATCAACAGGATGATCAGTTTGGGAGGGACTAAAGTTATCACAGGAGTCCTCTGTTATATTGAAACATGTCAGTAAATTGAGTGCTGATGGAATCACCTCCTTAAATTTAGCTACAGCACTGTCAGATAGAAATCTAGTGAAGACATTTTTGCCTAATAGTTTGTAGTACGGTAATAGGAATTCAAAAGTTACCAAATAATGGTCTGATAAAAGAGGATTCTGTGGAAAGACTATTAAATGTTCAATTTCGATGCCAGGTGAGTTGGTTTATTTACACTCTGATCCAAGCCAATCGAGTCTAATAATAAGATAAATACAGTGCTAAGGCTATCATTATCAACGTCCAAATGGATATTGAAATCGCCCACCATAATTACTTTATCTGTGCTAAACTTGATAAAAATTCTGAGAATTTAGATAAAAATTCAGAGTATGGGGCAGGAGCGCAGTACACTTTAACAAATAGAATAGGCTTTAAAGTTTTCCATGATGGATGTGTAAAGCTTAGAAACAGGCTTTCGAATTAGTTATAGTTTAGTTTAGGTTTAGGGTGGATTATTAGGCTTTCTGGTATGTGTGTTATTTTTTTGCACAAATACATTCAAAGGTAGATGCACAACACTTCACTTTAGTAAACTGTTTGAATACAATACATGCTGAGAAACTATATGCATCATAGACATACACATGTATGCACAAGTACAGGAACACACATAAATTCATAGATTTACATTGCTGTGTTTACAAAAAAAACCCAAAAAACAAAAACTGAGTTTAAGTTTAATTTAATGGTAGGAAAAGGACATAATGGATAAAGGTGTAGTATTTCATACTTCACATTTTGCCATTTTAATCATATGATTAAAATGGCAAAATGTGAAGTATGAAATTTTTAAAGTATACATATAAAGTATACATAAATAAAGTATACATACCAGCACAAACACAAAAAGATTATGTATACGAGGAATAGAGAGAGAGGAAAAAACCACAAAGTCTCTAAAGTCAGAGATCCAGCACCGCAAATTCCAGCATTCATAATAACCAGAATAATAACGATGGGTAGCCGGGCTTCACAAGACAGAAATCCTCCAAATCGCAGTTTGAACTGCTCGACTATTCCTTACTCCATCATATATATGATGGATAGATGGAGTAAGATGGAGTAGAGAGCCAGGTTACTTTTTCTCTGGATGCCTTTCTGTCAGCATCACAGGGTGACGTCAGATTCAGCAAACCTGCTTTGTCGAGCTAACAGAAGTGAAACAAACTACACCGGAAACACACCAGGTTTGCCTTCAAAAAAAAAGCATGGACTTTTTCACTTGAAAATATGAACCAACTCTGTCATACGGCAACAAAGAGCAGAATCCTGGATTCTTTCTGTATGTCCATCAAGACGCTTTATTTTGCAAGTATCCGGAAGTACTACACATTCTCTTTTTCTGCACTCTTCCTGGTCACAGTCTGTGTGTCTTGGCCGTCAGCAGAATAAGCATTAAAGTTGTCGGTAAGAAGAAAAATAATTTCGTAACAGACTCGGTCAGGACTAAAGGGGATACCAACATCATAGAGACTGATCCCGACTCCTTTTCGGTCAGCGGACCTTTCTGGTTCCATGGCCTGAGCTGTACCGGCAGCGAATCAGCTGCAGTTGAAGCCTTCGCGATGCTCCGAGCTCTCTGCAGCTGCACAATATCACCGATACCGGTCCGGGGACACAGCTATGCTTTTCAGACGGAGAGCCAGGTAACGTTAGCTAGCTAGCAGGAGAGCCGTCAGTGTTGGAGGAAGGAGAAGAGAAGGAGGTACAGACTGAAACCAGAGGCGGTTTACACCGACTGATATGCAGTTATTGTGGTGAACAAAGGGCGGCGCTGGGCTGTGATCCTTTAGAGAAAGAGGAGAAGGTGTGGTTGGAGAACTGGAGGAGCTCCTTAACACGCAGTGGGCCTTGTAACATTTATTCTGTCCATCTGCGAGAACCATTTCTGCGTGCGCGAGGGTGTGCGTGTGGAAATGAAAGCTGTGTTATAAACTAAAGGCTTCTCTGTGTTGTGGTGGAGACCTTGGGGTGGGTCCACTGCTGACTCCTCTGTGTATATTATTGATTTTATTGTGTGTTCAACAACCCATGCACTTCTGAAACTGTATGTAATTTTACCTCTGCTTTCCATATGTTTATAACACACGTGTGATATAATGTGGTAATAATCAGACGTAAGTTCAGTGTGAACACTGTTTGTGATTACCATTAGGCCACAGTGAAAACACACGAATGCATTCATAAGGAGCCTATGTGTCCTTCATACTCTTTGGTTCTGTTTGGACAATGATGAGACAGACCATCACATCTCACACTTTCTCTTATGGGCACTCAGGTTTGGTCCCCTAGTTAAGTTCTTTTGTATTTAATTAACTCTACAGCACCCTTTACTGCACATTTACTATATATTAATACACTTTTAATACACACTTTATAAATTATGTTTTTCAAGTAGTTTTTCAATTAATTATTTAATATAGAATATGACAGAATGCAAATTAACTTCTCAAGTTAACAGACTCCAAAGATGTCCTTAGGTTGCTTATTTTGTCTGATCAACATAAAAAGAAACAGTATTCACATCGCAAAAGCAACAAACTGAAATCAGATGATTGAGTTACTCTAACCACTAGGGAAGGAGAACCAACAGGTCATTTTACTGTTGTGAGTTTTGGCTATAATTAACAAATTGAATGGATAACTGTTTTGTTCACTTTTCTTTTTTTTGCTTTCACAGTTTGAGACTTTTTTTCGCAGAGATAAGATGGGGCGTTTAGTTTTGGGTCAGCTTTAATTTCTCACCAAAAGGTCTGTTAAGCACATTTACAGGTTAGAAATCTTCAACACTTATTAATTGACCTCATAATTCACTAATAGTTTTAGTATTAAAGTAGCCAGTACTATGGATTCATCGAGAAGATGAGTGAATGAGAAGAAAAAGTTGAATGAGATGAGGTTGGTCATTGTAGCTGCATACTTATGTGTTTAACTGTTCTTATTGTGTAACAAGTCAGGAGCGTAACAGAGCAGAGCACACATACTGACTACATTTACTTGGACTTGTAAATTTACATTGTTTTATGCAAATGTCAAAATGTAGTCATGGCTGACTGTCTCCCACTCACTAATCCAGTTCTGGAGCATTGAGAACAGAAATACATTTGTTCCCTGTTACATTAGCCGGAATTTGAATTTCCTTTTGCAAATTTTCTCCTTGGGCCCTGTGATAGACTGGCGACCTGTCTAGGGTGTACCGCGCCTCTTGCCAAATGTCAGCTTGGATTGGCTCCAGCTCCCCCATTACCCTTGAAGGGTAAGCAGTAGAGCTAATGGATGGATAGAAATTCTCTCCTTGTCTCTGCGTTTCACTCAATATTGGCAATGATCTCCCAAGTCAATTTGATTTTCAAAAATTCCATAATTGATTCATTTTGATTCAGTTCAATTTGATTTGATTAAATTCTTGATGATTTAGTTACATCAGAATAATACCAATGTTGAGTAAAGTGCTTCTCAGAATTTATCCTGGGAACTTAAATTTCTTCTACATTCAAAAAGTGAGCAACACTGTTGTTTCCTTGAATATAAAACAAAAACATGACACTTCAATATTTTTTTACACCTACATATGCAAAACAGTTGAGCAAAAATAATATTAATACTGCACCACTTACAAGGGCGTTGTCATTATGCTCCAAAGCACCATGCTTTTTGCTTCTCTCCTACTCTCTGTGCTCACATATACAATATTTTAATACAGCGGAATTCCCAATAAAGTTGTTCTCATTTACCTGTTTATCTGTTTCTGTTTTCAGACAACAAGTATGAAATGGTGACTGAAACATTGCCCATTAAAACTACATGTTAAGCAGCAGTCAATTCCAAGCCATTTCCAACCTGCTGCTCTGCACTTCTAAAATCCTGATTTTATAACTGCGATGTCATCTGAAAAATTCAGCAATCGCATAAGTTAAAGACAGTGGCTGTGGTTTGATTTTGGCTATATTTACTTGTAAAATTATCAGTCAGAGAGAGAGAATTAGAAGCTCATTCGCCTTTTGTCAGCTGCTGTGCGGTCAATTGAATGAGACGCATAGAAAAGTGTGCTTGTGGAGGGAAACCCCGACCTCACGCTTGCTGGGAAATGCTGGTGTCTCTCTTTATTGAAAAGTAGCTAAGGATTGTCCAAAAAGTTGCTAGATTTGTTGCTAGGTGCTTTTGTAAAGAAAAGTTGCTAAAGGGGTCTGAAAAGTCCATAAATCGAGCAACAAAGGCGCTAAGATGGCATCACTGCCTATAAACAACCCCCGATGACGCAATAGGAACTGTCTGCACTCGGCCGGCCAACCCATGGTGTAACTTCCATCAGCCACGTACATTAGCGTTTATAGGGCTGGCCCCCGCTGTTGCAGTCCAGCCAAAAATAAATATTGTCCCATACAGGTACACATGGACTATCAGTAGCAGATTCACTTCACCACAGTCTACTGCGCCACACCAATCCAGTTGTTGGTGGTTATGCGCTGGTTAATAAGCTGATTTTAGTACCGGCAATAATCAAAAGACATGAAGACGTTTAAGTTTATGACATGTTGGATTTAGCATCAATATTGTTATTCATTTTTATTTATTTGGGGCAGCTGTGGCTCATGTGGTAGAGCAGGTTGTCCGCTATTCTCTAGGTTGGCAGTTCAATCCCTGGCTCCTCATGTCTATTTTTCTTTGGACTTATAAAATTAAAATTAAATATCTCACACTGCCAACATAACTATCAGATATATCCAAAGACCTTGAGCAATATGTTCAATACTTAAAAATTTTAAGAGACAAAAATCATCTAAATAATATACTATGTATGTTTTATGTACAGTACACCCACGCATTTCTAGGTAAATTGATTTAACATCTTTATTAATTGTATTCCTCATCTCAGCTCCTAAATGTGTTTTTTTTTTTTACTGTCACCTCACTGCAACAGTAAAATTGTATATTCAATCTGATTTATTTGGCCAAAAAAATCTTCTAAGCTGGATTGTGCCATGTAAAGTATTTTTATTTGTGGGAGTGATGATATGACCTCACTAACCCAACTGTGTTGCACTGAGCTCTGATGAACTTCCACACTCTTGCAGTCTTAACAGGCACTTGGGCACGAGATATGTCACACAAATACGCACTTGACCACTCGATAATACTGCAAGTGTCGGTATTGGGATGGACCCATAGGCTATTCATGTCACAGTTTTATGGGACTGTCGAGGCTCAACGGGGCTCAAATAGTCAGCTATCATCTGTTACTTTTTTAACCTTTTAGTTGTAGTCGTCATTTTTTCACATCATGCAGCCCTAACTCATACACTTACAAGTAACACCTGCATACACATAAAGGCGCAGATGTACATTTACTGACAAAAGGCACAAATGCAAAGATTTGTCTTGGGATTTTAAGAATCGACATTGGATCATTCAAATAAAAATCAAAATTAATTGGAAAATCAATCCTTAAAGTCCTGCTCATTGATTTACAACACTAGCCAAATGACCTAAACCCTGTTTACACACATGCAGTCCCTCCTCATGTCTCTCAACCCCGAAGCTAGCAAGTGTGTTTTTGCGGAGAATGTCATTTACATACTTAGCTCTGACTAGGCAGATATTTTCTGTCTATGCCACTATACTGCCACGCATTGGAGTAGCTCAGTAGTTCCCAATATATTAAAGGAATGGTAATTATTTAAAATAACATGGTAAGGGTTAAGCTCATGTTTATCACTTTGAGACAAAAAATTGTTTTCACTTACTTAGGATTTCACGGTGGAAGAGATTTTGTGAAAATGCTACTCATTCATGTATTCATGAAAACTCTCAGTCACCATATTTTATAGAACTTTGTCACTATGCATTAATATGGAGCGATCATAAATGATAATGTTAAATCACTATACTCCATTTTTAACATCCTGAGTCCTCATCCTTATTGGATTTATCTGTTACTCTCCGTTTATGATGTACTAAATTAAAAATAATTATAGAAGACATGACATAACTATCAGCAGATATATTGATCAGACAGATATTGATCAGAAAAATTAAATTATGAAGAATCAGTATTGGTATACAGCATTTTAAGAGTGTAGCAGGTCCTGTTGTCTATGGATGTTTTCAGGCTGCTTTCCTCCCTGTGATGATGATGATGGTGATGATGATGCGTCAGTCATGTTTGTTTTATGACTCACTCAGATCTCTTCCTTTCTTGCTCTCTTTTCTCTTACTCTTTGTTTCTCTTCTTTGCCTCCTTCTTTGCTCCCTGCATCTGCTTGCCTCCATCCATCCATCCAACCATCCATCCTCACATTTCCCTTCCACTACTCCCCCAGGATGTTGCGATGGCTGGTGTGTGGTCGCTTGGGTCCAGTTTGGATGTGGAAAGCACTGCTGCTCTTCGTGGCCATTGCTTTTGCTGGCCAGCTGCTGGGGGTCATCTTCAACAAGAGGTATCTGATTTCATTTATTCATTGTATTTTTATTTTGTTTTAATTTTAACTGTAGTTCAGTTCTACTCTTTGGATTACAGTTGTTAGCCTTACAGCCTTGTGATATTTCATAACCAAATCAGTTACCTTCTATGGAATCGCCACAAACACCGGATTTGATCATGGTCGTGAAAATCTATCATGTCAAGTTCAGCTTTAGTGAATTTTGACCTGCAAATTTGCACTGTTAACCATCAGTAAACTGTCTTGACAGTGATTTACTTGAATGGAACTGAGAGTTGGAGAGCTATCATAGCTTGTCAGCTATTCACTAAAGGGCATGGATGCAGTCCGTCATCAGGTAGGAGTCCTTAGTACAAATACATCTCTTGAATAAAATAGTGTTAACTTATTGTCCTGTTAAGACAAGCTTCCTAATTGACAGTTAGCTGTTAGCTTGGCAGCCAGAGTAGTATATCAGTCCTGTCAGCAGTCATCATGTCACCAAGTTTCTAGCACCACATATTTCACAAGCACATTTGGATGAACTTGGCTATGTCACCTTATAGATTGACTAGGGCTTAAAGTGGCACAGCAAAATTCATTTGTGGTTTTTGTGAAATATGTGATGCTGGTAACTAAAAACCAATTGTGGGGCAAGTTATTGTGGGTGGTGAATGAACCAAGGGCTCACCAAGCTGGCTGGTTTGCTGCCAGTTACTACCACAAGCTAACTAGCTTGGTTGTAAATCATACAGTATCAATATTGATATTTAAGAGTTTAACAATTCTGAGTGATGAAAAAGTAGCTGATATTCCTTTTTTTTATTAAAACGCAACAGAAAGAAACATTTTGATGAAGATTTCCCAATTTTATTTTTATTAAAGAATTGTGACCAAGATATGTAGTGTTTGGGAAATTTTACAGTGTAAAAAAAAAAAAAAAACTATGTAATTGAGACACTGTTTCTACATGACCTCAAACATATTTTTGACATTTCTCTACTGACATCAACTTTTATTTATTGGACATCCTTATTGTTGATACTGATATATTTGCAAGAAGCTAATATAGGCTGAAATATCAGCCTGGGTGGTTTATCATTTGGACTATACAAGAAAATACATTAAAATTCAGGAGATGTGTTTGTACCATCCATGCTGCATCTCTTTTTGGAGCAGTATATACTCCCGCAGAGCTTGACTACATAAAACTGAATGGTGTGGCTTACCTAATTTCCTGTATTTTGAACTCTCTGGCTCTCTGTTCCCGGAAACGTAAGCACTGTCAAGATGGATTGCTATTTGCATGTCAAAGTTAACAAGAGTTGAACCCATTGTGTGATTGAATGCATTTATTTTGTACTGAAACGAACTGATTCTAGTGTAACATTTTACTGTTATATATGCTAGTGTGATTTAACTAAGGATAAGTCATCATTGAATCACACACAGCAAACTGCTGCTCAGTGTTTTCTATGCATAAACCTGTCAAGAATGTAGCACCGCTGACCACATGCTACTCACTAATGAAAGCAGGTGTTTTCTATCCGCTGCCAAAGGCAAAATACCTGCAGTGACATAACTGAGTAATGCTGCTTTTGTCCTGGTGGTCAACTTTGCCATAGAAAGCTGGATAAGGGGATGGCTTTGTAATAGGGCCCATGTTGCTTTTAGTCTGCTGGGTGTGGAAGTAGGCAACTGTTTGCTAACAAGTTTGCCATTACAACTTTATATCTTATGTCAGCTCTTGTGTTTTGCCACAGCTACATGAATGGAATTAATTTTATCTGAGTAAAAATATGCAAAGAAATGTATGATTGCAACTAACGGACAATAACAATAACAGCAACCCCAAACTACTATGAGCAGGGATATGAAAAAGAGCTAAAATATGAAACCCCCCAAAAATTAGATTTTGCATACAAAATGACAGGTTTAGCAATTGTACAATATGCCTTTTATAGTATGCAAACCAAAAGGCATGCAGTACATCTTACAATAGACTTCTGTTTGGTAATTTTCTGTTACAATGCACATGATCAACACTGTCAGTTCATATAGTTTTGATCAGGAATTATGTGATCATTAATTCATCATTACCATGAATCATTGTCAATTTTTCTGTTAATTCTTTTTTTGATTAGTCAGTGGACTGACTCTTGTATGGCCTTTCAATGCACCTTTATTCCTTAAAAAACATTCCCTTTTTAATAGATATTGGTTTGTTTTCTATTTAGATTTTTGAATTGAATTCATAGTATCTGTTGATATGTTTGTCTTTGTCATCTGAAGGGTCACATTGGAAAAGTAACCAGCATAGATTTGCAAGGGAAACAGTTCAAACATTATTTCTTTTTTAAACCACTCAAAATTGGTAGCTTTGAGCTGTAAAAAGCCAAGTAGAATAATATTTAATACTTGACTATTACAACTACGAGTTGTACACCTTCAAACTCATATTTATTATGCAAATATGTTCATTTTATTTTATCTGGTTCGATATTCCATATAAAATTTAATATTTTCTGTTCTAAAAGTTTTAAAAAAGGATTTACTAGGGTATTGCCATAAAGAAGTATATGACCTGTGATATTAGCAAGGATTTAACCGGGGTTGTTTTGCCAGAAATGTTGAAATGGGAACCTCTCAATGGTTGCAGTATTTTATCCACTTCATCAAGCTTTCTTTAGAAATTATATTTTATTGAAGTTCTTTGGAGTATGATTTCCTAATACGTCAATACCTCCATCTATCCTTGTTACTGGCAAACTACAGAACAATAATTGTCTCTCTTTATGTATCAGTCTAACCTGTGATAGACTGCCACCCCATCCAGCTTTACCCTCTCTCACACAGTGTGAGCTGTTATTGGCTCCAGCCCCCTGTGACCCAGCACAGGATAAGCAGACATAAAACATCTATTATCAAAGTTGGGAAATGAACCATAGTACCAGTACAAGAATGTACAAACCTTACACTTATTATATGAAAAAGTAATTGCACAGTATGGACTTGTAGGTCATCTGCGTTTTGGCACTTTGGGCTACATTTACAAGCATGTAGTGCAAATTAAACGCCAGTTACACGGCCAGTGTAGATAGGAGTGTATGTTCTGTCAGACAAGCATGAGATGGACGATTTAAAAAGGATGAAAGGCTGAAAAGTTTTCTGTGTAAACACACTTTTACGAAAGTTAAAACTGCATTAACTGATTTTTGGTTACTTGGGGGTGCAAAAACAAGCAATATTGACATATTATCACCATATAAAGTTATGTTGAAAATGTTAGCAAGCAATTGCCTGTTTACACAGCCAGCAGGTATAGAACATTAGCATTCATTTGGAGATGTGTTTGTGTCCACTTGTGTCCAATATTCATTCTCCTTTTAGCTCTGAATTAGTCTCCACCAACACCTGAGAAAAATATCTGATGCTTTATCTGCTAAATGCTCCACTATGTTCACCAGCTGGTTTCTAACTGTGTCTGTTGTGTGGTGCTGGACAGGTAGTGTACAGTGGGCTTATCATAGCTTTCCATCCAGCTTTTCCAGAAAAGCAAAGTAATGAGCTAAGAGAGGCTAAAAAACAGTGTAGAGCTGAGGGGAAATACAGAGTTGTTGAAAAACTCTCTGTGGATTCATCACTATGAGCGACACATTTCACTTTACATGGAGTTATTGCATCCATTGTTAATTAGTGCAGCTTTAAGGCACTTAACTGTAGGATTGTAAACATACACAGTTTGAGATGTGATCTAAAGTTGAAATGGTCCCTTTCCTTCACCTGTCCTCCAGCAGTGTCCAGCCAGCTGCTCGCTCCATCTTCTCATCTCCTGATGCTCAGGGGCCCTCTTTGGGGTCCTGTCAACCCCACACCCACGTCATGTTCCTAAAGACCCACAAGACGGCCAGTAGCACTGTGCTCAACATGCTTTACCGTTTTGGAGAAGAGCGCAACCTCCGCTTTGCCCTGCCACTGGGCTACCAGCTGGGCTACCCACTGCCCTTCAATGCTCACAGGGTCAAAGGTTACCGAGGTCCTAGGGCCATGGAATTCCACATCATGGGCAATCACATGAGATTTAATAAACACGAGGTGAGTTACACAGAAGAAGAGCGGGGCAAGTGCAATACAAGCTTGACAATGGGACAATGGTGATGGGCTATTCTTTAATGATGTGGATACATTGTACTATAACGTGTGGAAGCAGATAAATAATAATCAAAAACGAGATTGTGAAGTGCTGAGACACGAAATCCAACAATGAGCACCTGACATCTCTAGGATGTAGTCAGGTATCTATACACAGTAAAATTTGCCAGAAGTTGTATGAGTTGCATTTTTATGGATGGCCAGCATTCATGTTAAATGATTAAGGCTGCCACTAATGACTATTTTTCAATCGTTTAATCTATTGAGTATTTTACCGAGTGATGTGTGATAATTTGAAGTACTCCCATACTATCAAAGCCTTCTGTCTTTGGAAACTTTGACACTGAACCAATTCGGACTCTGCTGCAGCTGCCATTTTCTAAAACTGTGGCGGCGACTGGATGCAACCGATGAATGCAGCTAAAAACGACTGACGTCATGACGCAGCAACTATATAGTGATATTGTAAAAAAACATTTGCTATAATGCATTGAAGCATTTTAGAAAAAGATTTTAAAAATGATGTGACGGTTTACAATATTGATGTCGACTTATTTTCAGAGTCAATGTCATTGATTATGGTGTCTAATCATGAGGTTTTAACAATATTCAAGGCCCCAAAGTGGTGTCATGCTCTGTCGTCATAAATCTGCTGGGCTCCATGACAGGCGACACCATTCTTTAACCCTAATGCAAAGTGCCATTAAACTGCCTTTAACTCCTACTCTCATCCAAGCAAAGAGCAGTTACCCTGCAGCATGACCCAGCCTTATATCTGCATTGTAACTGCTTAGGCTAAATTGCCTGGCTTGATAGGCAGTTTCATCTGAATGCCGTAGTCCAGCCGTCATCAATTACTAGGAGTTACTAGATACCCTTCTCTGACCTAGTGCAACTTTATAGTGTTCTTGAAACCTACCTGCACCCACACACTCAACAAAACCCTCCACAACAGGTTGCATTAACTTTTGCTTCAGACCACACTAATCATAAATAATATGGTCCGTTGTTAAATTGTTGACATTGCGTGGTTTTTAAAGTTTATAAAGACTGAGTATTCACTCATTTTTAGATTTTTGCATGAAATAGATCAGAATTAATGTTTTGAATAACAACAATCATGTTATGGTATCGTACCGCAGCTTGACAAATTCCTGAGTAGGTCTATGAGCAATAAAGTGAAAATTGCAGAGTTAAGTCTTCAAATATATAGTCAAACTGGAGTGACAACTTTTCCTCATTTAAAAATATAAGCCAATGTGATTAAGTTTAACAAGAACTCCATGACACTAATACTTGATCTTTTCTAACCTCATAAAATAGAATACATCCTGAACTGAGGAAAAAAGAACTGTATATGATGAAATGTGAATTGGGAATCTTCCCACCTTAACAGATATTGCACTTTGGTGGTGCAAATTCCCTAATAAATTTAGAGTTAATCAAATTAAGAAAAAACACCTGACACACAGTGAATCTGCGATTTGTGGAGCCCCCTTGGGGTCTTGGGCATCAGTTGATTTCTTTAACCCAGAACATACACATATGGTTGGGGGAGTGTGTAGAGGGGATGGAGCAATGAATGTGTAGTTGCCTTGTAATTCAGAAATGTTGAGTACAATTATGTGCCAAACAGTGATTGTTATGTGCTCATGTGAGTAATATAGGATATGAAAGTTTCTTGTGTTAGTCAAATTGTAGCTTAAAATAGCTGAAATGGCGACCAAAATTTATACAGCACGCTTTACTAACTAATATCATAAACATTTGTTGGCTGAGATTTTAGCCCAGCTAATGTTGCTCTCTGCTGATGAAAGATGTAGGCCATGATACTGTGAACTCAGATACCTGTAAAATCAGCTCTCGGTCACATGGCGAGTCATGGCAGAAGTTAAAAAGTTGAACCATCATCTACTCAGACAAAAGCAGTAAATAGCTATTTATGAGAGCTGCCTTCCCACTCTGCTGACCTTGTTGTTGTGTTGCATTTACATTTAAAACAATGGAAGCCCCACCGGCAACTGCTCACTGTCTGAAAGCACTGCAAAAGTTTTCTTCTTAAAGGGGTGATCATTTGACAACTACAAAAGCATTCTTTGCAAGGTGTTTGTTGCTCAGAGGAACCAATATACTACTGCTGTAGTTAAATTGCATCACATTAGTAACACATTTTGTAACTAAGTTCTCCTCCTCTGTCTCTTAGGTGGAGAAGGTGATGTCGGCAGACACATTTTACTTTACTATCATCAGGGACCCGGTCTCTCTGGCTGAGTCCTCCTTTGCTTATTACAAAGAAGTAGCACCTGCATTTCGGAAAGCCAAAGGCTTGGGCGACTTTGCCGATGACCCTAAGAAATACTACGACCCTCGTCTCCGCAACAACCACTACGCCCGCAACCTGCTATGGTTTGACTTTGGCATGGACCACAATGCTAATTTCTCTTTGGCACTGGCTCAGCACGGTGAGGCTATGATCCGCCAGGCCTTCAAGCTGATTCTAGTGTCTGAGTACTTTGACCAGTCCATGATCCTGCTGAGACATGCCCTCTGCTGGCCGCTGGACGCTGTGGTCTCATTCAGCCTCAATGCTCGGCAGCAGAAGCCCAGCGGCATCGGGGGGATGAGTGGAAGCTGGGTGGGCAAAGCGGCGGCAGCAGCTGGTGTCAATGTTAGAGGTGGACATTCACAAGCCAGGACACCACCCAATCTGTCACTAACGGAGGAACAGCGGGAGAAGCTGCGGCAGTGGAACACCTTAGACTGGTACTTATACAAAGCCTTCAACCAGACTTTCTGGGAGGAAATCGACAGGTTCGGTCTTGCTCAGATGGACCAGGAAGTAGCTCTTCTCAGGATGCGGCGGGAAGATCTGGCCCGGGTTTGTCTCAGGGATGGCGGGAAACCTGTGGAGGCACACCGGATTCGAGACAAAAACATCCGGCCATTCCAGAGTGGATTAGTGAAGATTCTCGGCTATGAGCTCCAGCCAGGCCTGGACAACACCACCAGAACAGCCTGTCTGAGGATGATCAGGCCTGAGATCCAGTACAAAGATGTGCTGGATGCTAAACAGTTCCCACGGGCTCCGGCAGTCCAAGCCCAGCCAGGCCACCAGAGCCAGGGACGGATAGTCGCAGCCAGTACCTCTTTCTTAAGACAAGACTCATCCAGGACAGGAGAGAGGCTGATGGGGGGAGAGGCTGGGGGGAGGACGGTGGAAGGTGGGGGGGGGGACTGGGATGGAAGCCATTTAATGCGGAGCAACCAGACTGTGATACGAGGGCAAGAAAAAGGAAGGTTAAGATAGTTTGAGGTGAGTCTCCTTCCTAAATATGGTACTTTTGGTCATTGCACACTCAGAAACTGAGCCGAGTGTGGTTTACACATGAGAAAACGAAAAGATCCTTCTTTGCACTTCAAATTTTTGGTCGTTTGTTTTCTTAAAAACTGTCTCTACTCTTAGTTAGTGTAATCCTTGTGGACTAGATCTTTGACCTTTAAGCACCTGGGATGCTTTCATGGCTGTAGTAACAACCTGAAGGGCAGTTGTGTGTTCTGTTTCAACAGAATATGAAAGTACCATTTTTTTTAGAAGAAGCACTCCTGTTGTTGGCAAATTCTTCTGCTGCTGTTTATCACACAGTCATATGTGAGAGCAGACACATGTAAGCCTGTTTTAGTCCCTATTCATTTTAATACTTTTAAGAGTTTCGATTTTCATTTGACTTTGGTGCACGTGCTTAAAATATAGCCCCAGTTTGTGCCTCTCAAGAAGTACCATTACACAAGTCACTGAGCTAAGCATCTGTTTTTATAACATAAATACCTGGTGATCATTGAAACACACAGGCCATTTAAAAATATTTCCCCTGATTTTGAAGGTATTTCTAGAATTCTCAAGGACTTTTCCTGCAATCTGGATGAAGGAATATTTTGTCTGCTGCACACTAAAAAGATGTTTAACCTGTTTCTATAGTTGCAACTCTTTTTCTAAATTACAACAAAAATAGTAGCTGGAAATGTCACATTTCCCATCTAGGTGTACAAAACATTTTAAACATTTCTTGTCTTGCATACTTGTTTTTATTTATGTTATTTTCAATTATTTTATATTATCATACAAAATAATGTAATTCTTTGGGTAATGCACAAAATGACATTCCCATCCTCCTGAAGTAGGACATATTGTGTAGTGGGTGGAAATTCTTTTTGTTCAGAAGGTTTGAAGAGTCTTTGTGATGATTCTATGTTGTTAAAGCACCTTCTCGGTTTTTCAAAGATTGCTGGGTATCTTTCACAAACCCTCTGTGGCTCTAATGTAAGGGTAACACATTAGAGGACAAACTGGGGTTAGAGTATGTATACAGTACTAACGTTCCATGGCTGATATATTAAAGTCAGCACTGGCTGGTAGTTGTTAGTCGACAAAAATAATCAGGATAAACATACTTTTTCTCTCTTGGAAACACTTACAGTAGTAAGACTGTTTAGACTGTTAACCTGAACAGCTTTTTAAATATCTTAATAATGCAAGAGGGGGAAATGGTCTAAGGCCTGTGCTTCTGTACTGAGCTGCTTGATACTCACCAATCTGCAGGAAGCTGGTGAGTGTCACCTTTTGGGCACATTAGTTTTTTCCATCTGTTAAACTAGATGTAATGTAGCCTTCGTCGAACTAGTGTTGCACAGTATACCGATATTAGAGAGGTATCACAATACCCTGCCGTTAAAAATGGTACTACACCCCCGATTTATCAGTATAGGTACTTCAAGAATGAAAGTGTTTTAATAAGAGCCATATATCCTGAGTTGCGTAGATGTGTGATAGCGGGTTAGTGTGTGTATGCAGCACTCTTCCTCCACTCCCTGCAGGCATAGTGGGTGTGCCAGTTGTTTTTAGCATGGCTGCAAATAAAACTGCTCTTGCCGACCATCCACGGCTTGTCAACAAAACAGACAGAAGAAGCGAAATATGGCAGTATTTTGCTTACATAGGGGACAGTCAGGACAAGTCTACGGACACCACAGAGCCCATCTGTAAAAGATATTTTAAACGTAGCATTGCAAAGCATCTCGCTGACAGACATGTCGGCCTCTTCAAAGGATTCAAAGAGCAACAGGTTAGCAAATGTGATAGATAACATAGTTACATCCTGCCCATGCCCTCAAGTATAAGTCAAACAAGTGTGATTTATTTTGTGACAAGCAAACTTTTTTCACCATTGGAGCATGAAGAGGCTGTTAAATGCAATGATAAGTGTTTAATTTGGCTTTATCTTTTTTGCCAACTTAACAATGTGGCAAACATCTCTATATGCAAACCCAACATTCACACTGGTAATGTTAACTGTACCATAACTTGCAAGCTGCTAAAAATCAGGCGTTCACAAGTATGGTAATGGTAATCATGGAACGTACATTTTCGTCAATAATTATTTCTATTAAAACAAAATGTCCTCAGTAGAGCACAGACCTCCGCCAAGGTGTATTGAGTCTTATTCAGCACTGTTTTATAAGTCATATCTGGCTTCAAATATAAAGTTAACTTTCAAAGAAATCGCATAAACTCAAGAACAGGGGATAATCAGATTACTGCATACCATGTAAAAGCTTTAATAACACTATTATCTTTATCTTTCTTATTAATGTTATAGATGTACTAACATATTGTCAAAAACACATCTACATGTATGAAAAAAACAAGCAAGAAAACACTTGATAGCAAATAAACTACAGTTTTACTGAACATGAAAATAATAAAAATAAATTACATTAATTGTAAGTCTAGCACTTCGTGGTGATGAAGCTCAAACCCAGGATTATTAGCCTGCACACTACAGTAGTACACCAAAGTAGACTGAACACAAATGACTCAATACACCTCTTTGTTGTCTGTGCTCTATGGAGCACGTATTCTAGCTTTGTATTTAGAAAGATTAGATTTAAAAAAGTTCCATGTTCTGTCATCTATTATTTCATTACTTTTCCTGATGTTTTAGGTTTCTGCCAGGGTATTGTTTCAGTATCAGTATCAAGATATTTAAGCAGGTATTCTATTACAGTCATAATTTTGGTATCCTGAAATACTACATCTGACATATGCAGAAACATTACCATAGAGATCCATCTCTTTGACATGGTGTCATTAAAAATGAAATTCATATGAATTTGGGCAAAAATAAATCTCAGAGCAAATGCATCTTTAAGATATACTCCCTGATGTTTTTATAATGCACAATAAGTTCCTCAAATTTGCAGAATTCCTCCATGATCAATCTTGATAGTTTGATACTAAACTTTGAGCAATGAGTCAACAGGAATTTGGGGATTTTAGGTAGGGTGGTGTGTGTTATAACAAAATCACAAAGTGTGTCTTAAAACGTTACCTCATTTTAGATTAAATGATATTATTCCAAGAGGACATTAGTGTTGCTCACGAGCTTGCCTAGCCACTAACTTTAAAAACAATCAACATAAAATTGATCAACTAAGAAATAAAAGCCCATTACTAAACACCTAAAAAACAAAAAACAAGAAAAAATAGGTAATACATATAAAACGTCATTAAATTATGTCAAAATTACAATCCATATCTTAGAAAACAATCAAATATCACCTGTCGTTGTTAAATGTCACGGATTTGGGCAAAAAAGAGCTTCAAAAGATCTGGGCACCTGTAACTGGTCACTTAACACAATTTTTGACCTGCTCGTGTGAAATTAAATGACTGAATTACTTAGAAATAGCCACAAATGTGCAGCCAGACTGTTAAACCTAACCTAACAAATGACACCATGGTTGAAGTGGCGGGTATCACTATCTCAGACTTGCAATTATATTAGTCCTAATGTTCCTGCTAATGAGCATCAGTTTTACAAAAACTGCAGTCTTCGGCTTTGAGGAAGAAGCTGAAACTCTTCACCACCATGCAATGCAGCATTAGGCCTATTTATCTCAGCACTGTGTTAAACATGGAGCTAGTCACATGCTATTACAGTCTGGTTGTGCATGGTACTTGTTGAAAACCTGCTGCTTCCTCGTCATTGTGGCCCAGGATAGTTTGTCATTAAAATGCTACTGCATGAAGATTTAAATGGAATCAAATCATCATTGGTTGTTACATACATAACAAAAAACACATCTCTACCTCTTTGTCGTGTGTGTTATGCATACCTACAGTTCAACAACATAGAACTGTCACACAGAAATGTGCTTGCTGAAAATGTCTGAATGGTTTTCCTAGACAACATTTGTCGAGGGCTCCATTATTGTCCGGAAACAAACATCAGTTAGGCTCACCGCAATGGATCACATGTACCTTCATTACGATGAATGTGGGTACTGTAGTTCAATCTGACACAACTTTGCAACTGCATTTTTCTGTGAGCACACATCACTGCCAGTAGTGGGCAAAGTTCCGTGGCTAAAGTGCTGTGGGGAATAAGCTGATTTCATCAGGGCAACAGATAAACATTGAGGAAGAGTTGTTTGCATTAAGAACAAACAGTATCAACAGCAAAGGAGCAGATCTGAAAACAGAGGCATCGTATTGAAATATGATCAAATATAAAAATGGGAAACTACTGTCTCTGATATAAGCCTGTTTCAAATGAAGGCCTTATTCTGGATGACTAGAGAATCTTTTGACAGACTTTTTAAAATGCTATTCTTACATTTTAGTGTCGCTACTTTTACTTAAATCCCCTACGTGTAGTGTTTAAAACCTGCCGTTTGTGGCATTTTGGCAGACAGCAGTCCCCCAATTCAGTCTGTGGTTAGATGGTATGAGGTTCCATGGTTTTCAAAGCAGAGTTAATTATATAGACGTACAGCATTTAAACTCAAGTAAAACATACCTATGTTTGTCTCAGTCTAATCATAGTCAGTCAGTGGCCTGATGTGGTTCAGTCTAAATCTAAATATATGATTGTTGTTACTGAAATTATATACAGTAAGTCCAGGCTGGTCAGTCTTCACGTGCAATTATGGAATGAAGGTCTGGAAACATGCTTGAAGCGTGTTGGAGCTCTGACTATGTGTCTCTTTAAAACATCCAACATTGAACATTTGATGTGATTGATGCAAATAGTTACAAACAGAGTTCTTTCAGAGAACAATAGATTGTATTCTCTATTCTGTGCAGTGTGAATAATTTCACACTGCACTAGGGGGAATTGTGTTTCTGTTTCTGTTTCCTGTAGGGCTATCTCCTGCAACACCATCATAGTCACATTTCACTCATAATAAAGTGAGTGATGGTAGAAATTACTCTGGCCCAGAAAGGTCTCATCCATTAAAGTCAGTAGAAACCATGTTAGATCAAAAATGTTGCATGATTTCTTCCTTTCTCATAGACTAAAGTGCTGCTCAGCAGCAGTGTCTCCAATGCTACCACTGTTGAAAGGATTACAGTATTACAGCAATACTCTTAACTGAAATGGTCTCCTTTATATCCAGCATCTTCTATTGACTTTAATGGAAGGGACCTTTCTTAGTCAGCATATTCATATTACTTTGCACCTGACTGGACGTATTTTTCCCAACTTATAAGTTGCTAGGAAGATTGCAATCCGGTGAGTGTGCTCCTGAAACATTCTTCCCTTAAATATTTTTTATGAGCTGCTCATTCACTGAAATGTCAGGGATTCCAGGACATTGTCAGTCAGGACTAATTGAAACATTTTTTTTAACCCTCTGTCCAACATGTCAACTTTGGATACAGGGTGTCTCCTAATATGCAGATTGCTACAAAATTCACTTAGCATATTTATGCTCCCAAGACATACACCTTTTGATTTAAATGACCCCATGACCTTTCCTCTATTGCCACCAACAGGACAAACTTTTAGCTCTTTTAGCTAAGGCTGTAAGAGTAGCTAAGTAATCAGTTGTTTTGTCTAAGATAGGAATATTATTTACACCAATACCATCATTTTATTGTGACAATATAAACAGGCCCCACATGCTTGTATTACAGCAAATAACTGGACTAAATCTAGCAGATGTTTGCTGTTTCTAGAACACCGTTTAATGAGCTGTAGTACAAATACGCATGCACAGAACACCTTCAGTCATTGAAACACAATATGATTTTTTTTTCATGCCTTAGGATGTCATATAATGGACCAAGGTCTTAAAAGAATGTCCTTCCGTATTTATTATTCTATTTGCCATTTGTACATACTGTATTTAGTAGGGTTTGTTCTCTTTAGAGGTTAGTAGTGATAAGGGGAATAATTTGCCTGTCACAGTATGCTGGAATTTGCCATTGATATTGGTGAGAAAACATTGAATCTGCACATATGCATCCATATGCGCAGTCAAGGTTGAAACACTGATAACAAATGCCATTCAGTAACTAGGGCTGGGCCATAATTCATTTAGTGATTTCACAGGGACTGTAATATTATTACTCCTGTCATGTCATGCTATGGTTTTTCAAAATTAGAATTTCAGCAGATTGTTGCTTTAAATCCAACAATATGAGTTATTGAAGATTATGTGTGAAGAGTGAAGTCTCATAATACATGACAATGGAACAATTCATCACACTGAAGAGAAATTTGATTATTTCATGTGATTTTGTATAAATATATTCATATTGATTTCAACTGTTTCCCAGCCCTCTCCTTCCTAACCAAAGTATCAGTACTCATGCATAGAGATAAAGAGTTTGATAAAGAATAAAGCTATGATTAATCAAGACAAAAATATGCTCTAGTTGTTATTAAAGGATAGAAATTGTAATTTTCTCATAAATACAAGATCTTAATCTTGTAATAGAAAGATACAGATCTTGTAATCATAATATATTTTCTCTTACAAGATATTTTATTGTAATTATGAGATGCCAAGTCAAGTTAAAGATATCAAAGTCACAATACTAAGAAAGCATCTCCCAATTATTTTTTTTGATTGGTGAATACAATATGGTTCTGTACGCACTGTATACACATCTTTGTTTAATCCCTACTTATACTCCCAATTATAAGAATAAATGCTCTGCTAAGTAACAGAAAATAAAATGAAAACTGTGCTTAATTTTCATGGTTGTCTTCCTAAGCTTTGTTTTTATTCTTCCAGGAAAAATCTGGTTTAAACATTTGATACTCTGGTACTGTGACTTATTTTGTAGGTTGTTACAAGTATTCAAGTTTTCATACATGGACATGTTGTATGTTACATAGTGTGTAAGAATGATGGAAAAAAATAAAAGGTACATCTTGAAGCAGAAGCTCTGTACAATGGTATGGTTCATCTTTGATCATGCACAATTCATGTGAACAGCTCCTATCTCTGTCTACTATCCCCTCATCCTTGTGTTATTACAGACAGTGCGCATTTGTCTTTTCTCTCAAGTTGTTACCTGAAACTGCTTATATTTGTTGAAATTTGTAGTAACTCACGCTCTTTGTCTGCATCCACTGAGTTGTTTTTTTTCTTGTACTGAATAAATACAACATTTCTTTAACATCATTAACTGGTCTCCTGATCTCCTAGATTTTCATTTTGATTCATTCAGTTTTCTGCTTCTGGATGATGGCATCAACTTAAAACGAAAACAATCAGCTTAACTTGAATGTTAATGTTTTATCTAGGTGTCATGTGGAAAAGAGAAAACGTAGTCAAGAACAGGGATCTTCCACTGTAAAGTGCTACATCCATGTCCCATTGGAAATACTGTAGTTCCATCATGTAATTTCCACTAAAACACATTAGTCACTTGAGTTTTTTAGCTGCATAGATGAATGAAGTGTTAATCTGTTTTACTCATGTCTGTTTACTTGTCTTATGGAGTTGTCATTTAGACATAATTCATCAGTAATGATAATCTAATGATATAATATAGCTGCAAGTGGCAATTTTGCGCTTATTACTGGAATTGATATAGTAATTTGTTACAGTATTAGCTACTAGAAAAAGCTCACACTTAGCATCCAGCTTCCAGCTCACAGCAAATTTAGCTGGAGGCATGACTATGTGAAGCAGTTTACTGTGGCACAGCAGTCTGCCAAGTTTCAATTCTGTAGCCTTTACAGTTTGAAATATTAGTGATTTTATGCACTCCATTAGAAAAAAAAATCTATAACTTATTCATTATAGAAGATATCGACAAGATGTGGCAAATCTGCATGAAACTAAGTGGTCTTTTTCATGGTCGTAGTCTTTATATTTGAGCCAAATTTGGTTGCAATTGGATGAAGTATTCATGCGTTATAGCAGGTTGAAATGATTTGACCACACCCACAGAAGTTTGTTAGCCGATCTTGGAAAAATTATAAATAATATCTCAAATCAAACGTGGGCATTGTTCGGGGTCGTCAAAACATGGTTTTTCCAAGTCAGCTGCCATACTGCATTGCCCACTCTGTATTGGGCTTGGCCAGTGTTCTTATCCAATTGCTGTTTGCTTGCACAATAAGCCAAGACTGCATATGGGATCATCACAACCCAGTCCCAGTGGCACTGCTGAGCGGGAAGATTTTCTGTAGGGTGGCATTGAAGCGCTCCACCTGGCTGTCTGAGGGGGGTTAAAATGGAGTGGTCCTTGTCTTTTCAATTCGCAGCACTTCACACATTCCCTGGAACACGGTCAATTCAAAGTTGGTGCCCTGGTCACTGTGCAGGCACTGTGGGGCTCCATAGGTACACTACCACTCTCACGCAACTTTTCAGCTACTGTCAATGCCTGCTCGTTTGGAATTGCATATGCTTCCACCCATTTGTTGAAGTAGTCCTGTACCACTAGTATGAAGCGATTGTGCTTCTCCGTCTTGGTTACTGATCGCAATTAGGCTCACTGCTATCCTTTCCATGAGGGTGCCAACTTGCACTGTGCCCATGGCTGCCTGAGGAGTTTTCTTAGGGCAAGCTTTTTCAGTACAATCGTTGCAGGTCTGGCACCACAGGGTGACATTGTCCCTCATTGTGTACCAATAGTACCTGGTCTTAAGGCACTTGAGGGTCCTCTCCACCCCAAAGTGGCCACCCTCTGGGCCATCATGCATCTGTTCCAACACAGAGGTATGGTACATGTGAGGCAGCAGGAGCTGCAGGTAAAACGCTTTACCTTCTATGCAGTTAAAATTTCCTCAGCACAGTCCACTACCCTTACTGGGGAAAACTTTGTCTCGGCTGCAGGACAGCCCCCATTGCTGCCATATGCCTCAACTACCCCCACTGGAGATTGCTCTGTAGGAGTTACTTCAGACGAACTGTCAGCCAGGTTGCACTGCAAACCATTTCGCTGGCACTGGGTACCGAGGTTAGGCTCTGACAATGTGCATGTACACAGCTTTTGGCAGGATCACCTAGAAAGTGCGTCTGCATTTTGGTGGAATCTCACTAGACGATGAAGCACCTGGAAATCATACTCTGCCAGTTTTTCAAGCCAACGAGCAAAATGACCCTCTGGCCCCCTCAGCCTGGTCAGTCTGGATGGTGAATTATCTCCCGAGCAGGTACTATGTGAAATGGGAGGTGAATTCCACTGCTGTCAGAAGCTTTCCCCTGGTGGTGCCGTAATTTTGCTCTGGAGCTGACAATCGCTTGATCCCATAGGCTAGAACCCTGTCCTCGCCCCCTTGCACTTGGGAAAGAACTGCTCCCATTCCCCAGTCACTAGCGTCAGTGTTTAGGAATAACTCACCACTATTGAGGGGGTAGCCTAGAACAGATGCTGATGTCAGTGGACCTTTCAATTCCTCAAATACCTTCTGGCATTCATCTGTCCAGTCAAAGTATGCGTACTTCTTGGTGAGTTCATGGAGAAGTTTGGCCACTGTTGCAAAATTTGGTACAAAAAGTTGGTAGTACAAAGCCAAGCCGATGAAGTGACGCACCTCTGAGATGTTTTGGGCTGTGAACCACTCAATAACCTTTTGAACCTTTTGAGGGTCAGTAGCGACACCTTTGGTGGAAAAGACGTGGTCCAGGTAAGCCACCTGCTCCCGGAGACAAGCAGCACTTGAAAGGTTTCAGATTTAGGTCAGCTTCATGTAGTCTGGTGAACACTTGACTGAGCCGCTCCAACATTTCGGTGCTATCCTGCACCAGGACTATAATGTCATTTAGATACACCAAGCGCATCTCCCACTGCAGCCCAGCCATGAAATGATCCATGATCTTTTGGAATGTGGCCGGCGCATTACAGAGTCCAAAAGGCATCATGTTCCACTCAAATAATCCTTTCCAAATACAGAAAGCAGCAGCCTTGCAGCCTTTCTGTGTCATTTCCACCTGCCAGTACCCTAATGTTAAGTCCAGTGTACTTAAGTTCTTGGCAGTGGATAGCGTGTCAAGGGTGTCCTGGATGCATGGCATGGGATAGCCATCTTTAATAGTCCATCCATTCAAGGGGCCATAATACACATACAGCAAAGGGCTCTCATCCTTCTTCCTCACCATTACAATCGGAGCAGCCCAGCTGTTAACTGGGTTGGGTTACACCAGTTTCCAGGATCCGCTGCACCTGCTGGTCTGCCACACTCTGCTTGTTTCTGGCCATTCTGTGTGGTGACTGTTTCACAGGTGGCCCTGGGGTGGTCAGGATATCATGCTGCTGAAGGTTAGTGTGGCTGAGGTCAGTGGGCCCTGTAAAGAAAACATCATTGTAAGACTGCAGCAGGTGGGCCAGCCTACCATGGTCATCCTTCCAGCTGTAGGTGTACAGGACCTACAGGTGGCCGGAAACAGAAGCAGAGACAGGGTTAATAGGCTTGGGCGCCGCTGGGGCCCTTAGTGGCTGGGACTCCACTTCCCCCAACACCTTTGCTGGCTGAAGAACCCTGGCCAAAGCCCCTCTCTTGAAGATCACAGGTGCAGCACCAGGGTTAAAGACTCTGATGGGGATGTTGGTGGATTGCTGCGTCTGCACAACAAACGTGAGCCACCAGTGCGGCTGGGCATGCTGTTAACGGGGCGAGGGGCAGTTTTTCAGCAAATGTCCTACACCAGAGCAGTAATTTTTACACATTTGTTTTTGTCGGTCGCCACTGATCGTGAAATTTCTTGGCACCCTTTCTGGTGGATCAATGGGCCAAACAGCTATGCCAACTGGCTCCCCAAGTGCCAACACATTAGCATCCTTATGTACCATGGCTGCCCTGGCTCTGCGTTCTGCAGAGCTCGGATGGCCTGGTTGCATCAACTGTGTGACTGCTCTGGCAGCCCTTCTGGTTGTCAATACCAGTAGCTCCTCCAGTAGCTTTTGCACCACCTTAGCATCGGCCCCTGCGTTGGTAAAGATATACACACTGATCACAGACTGGGGCATACATGGTGTGAAGGGTGACAGCCTGCCAAGGGGACAATGCATGGGCCAGAGCAACTGGGGTGTCTGTCCTCCTATAGTTACAGTTCATCGGATTGCCCACCAGTATTGAGAGCAGAGGTTTGAGTTATATTATATTCCATCCCATATGATAAGGCTGCGACTGGGGATGCCATATTTCTAGAGCCAATATAGTCTCCTTGTTGAAAACTTTTTAACGCACCACCTGCTGCGTTTTCCTGTTTTGCCGGAGTTAGGAAAGAGTTAGTCAGTGCTGAGGACGGTGGGGTGAGTGGCTGTGCTACCTCGAGCAGCGGTGTCTGCGAGTGGGCTGCTGCTCCAACTGTTAGTAAAGTTAGCTCCATGCTAGCCAGGAAGGAGTTGCTGCTGTCTCCACTGTCGGCGTATCTGTCGTCTGCTTGGTTAACTGAGTCCATATTAGCTCGAATAGTCTCTCTTATTTCCACCATGCTGACATTTTGACTTACTTGACATGTCTCTTAGTGTCAATCTTAGCATTACCTCCGAGTCCCACCATTTTCTTCCTCCGTCCGTGGAATTTTTTTTGTCTCTCGTGCACAGTAACTTACTGACTGTCACTAGCTTTAGCATTCCGGACCACTCTGCTGAAAAGGATGAAGAGACTTGAAGTGGCATTCAGAACGGGGACCTTTATATCCTTATGCAGCAGCGAACACAATTCCCGGCCTTTCAACACTGAAGGGTTATTTTTATGTGTTTTTATATATTATCTTACTATGAGACTAAAAGAAAGCAGTTTATGGTGCTTATTAAACTCAGGTGCTAGTACTAAACAGAAATGAAAAAATGTCCTTGGGTGCAGTGTAGTGTAGTGTTTTTTGTCTTTTTCTACCTCTTTTCTACAGATAAGTCGTTAAATAGGGAGAGTCAATCATGTCCAGAGTGAAATGTCCGTACGAGGGAGGCACATACCTGAGGAGTGACGGAGGTCTCAGCCAATAAGAAGATGACCGTGCCGACAATGTTATTTACAATGTTTAAACCTGATATCTGCCGGACCAGGGAGAGAATAGACACTCAGACTTCGTGAACTGATGTATATGCTGTATGCTTGTCAGGGATGCATAGTCTGGTCCAGAGCTCTGTAAGCAACCTCAATCTTTAAGACACTGCTGTATTTTAATAAATAGATAGAATTTAACTTTTTGCATCCTGCAGAGGGAGAGGAGGAGAGAGGAGGTCGGTGCATTATGGGAAGTCCCTCGGCAGTCTAGGCCTATAGCAGAATAACTAGAGGGTCGTTCAAGCTAAGCCTGAGCCAGCCCTAACTATAAGCTTTAAACAAAAGGAAGGTTTTAAGCCTACTCTTAAATGTGGAGAGGGTGCCTGCCTCCCGGGCCCAAATTGGAAGATGGTTCCACAGTAGAGGAGCCTGATAACTGAAGGCTCTGCCTCCTGTTCTACTTTTGGAGACTCTAGGAACCACAAGTAAGCCTGAGCTCTGGGAGTGCAGTGTTTTATTGGGGTAATAGCGTACTATGAGCTCTGTAAGATATGATGGTGCCTTACCATTAAAGGCTTTGTAGGTGAGGAGAAGGATTTTAAATTCTGTTCTGGATTTTACAAGGATCTAATGCAGAGAAGCTAACACAGGAGAAATATGATCTGTTTTCTTAGTTTCTGTCAGTACTTGCACTGCAGCATTCTGGATCAGCAGGAGAATATTCAAAGATTCTTTTGGATAGCCTGATAAGGAGTTGCAATAATCAAGCCTAGAAGTAATAAAAGCACAGACTAGTTTTTCTTCATCTTTTGGAGACCGGATGTGCCCGATTTTTGCAATGTTATGTAGGTGAAAAAAGACAGTCCTTTAAGTTTGTTCTATGTGGGAGTTAAAGGATATATTCTGATCAAAGAGAACTCAGAGATTCCTAACAGTGGTGCTGGAGGCCAGGGCAATGCCATCCAGAGTAACTGTATCATTAGATAATATGTTTCTGAGGTGTTGCAGGCCAAGTACAATAACTTCAGTTTTGTCTGAGTTTAACAGCAGAAAGTTTCTGGTCATCTGCATCTGCATAACAATGGAAGTTTATGGAGTGTTTCCTAATAATATTGCCTAATGAAGCATATATGAGGTGCATAGAACTGGTCCAAGCACAGAACCTTGTGAAACTCCGTGACTAATTTTTGAGTATATGGAGGATTTATCATTAACGTACACAAACTGAAATCAATCTAATAAATAGGACCTAAACCAGCTTAGAGCAGTTCCTTTAATACCAATTAAATGTTCCAGTCTCTGTAATAGGATATGATGGTCAATGGTATCAAATGCAGCACTATGACCTAACAAGACAAGTACAAAGTCAAGTCACTTGTCCGATGCAATTAGAAGGTAATTTGTAACTTTAACCAGTGCTTTCTCTGTGCTATAATGCACTCTAAATCCTGACTGAAAAGCCTCAAATAAACTATTACTATGTAAAGAGTCACACAACTGGTTGGCGACAGCTTTCTCAAGGATCTTAGAGAGAAAGGGAAGGTTAGATATGGATCTATAGTTGGCTAAAACATCTGGATCAAGAGTAGGCTTTTTAAGAAGAGGTTTAATTACAGCTGTTTTAAAGGACTGTGGTTCATATCCTGTTTATAAAGACACATTCATAATATCTAGTAAAGAGGTGCTAACTAAGGGTAAAATTTCCTTAAGCAGCCTAGTTGGGCTGGGGTCTAAGAGACAGGTTGATGGTTTAGATGAAGACATTGTTCATCTAAACCATGGACAGATTAAATAGGTTGGAAGGTAGGAAAATAAGCCCTTCAGAGGCTTATTTTATAAATGGAGTCTCTAAACCATCAGGTCCAGTAGAGCACAACCAACATTTAGGGCAGAGATAACTTTCATAATTTCAGTAGGTAAAATACATCTTAAAGAAACTGAGCCACTGGTAGTTGAATTGACTATATTATTATTACTGGTAGTTGAATTGCTAATATGATTATTTAAGTAAAGTGAAACAGAACAGTAAAACTACAAACAGAGGAAAAATGATGATTGAAAACTTTAAAAATAATAGCAGGGTCATGGACAACTTCATCAGCATTGTTATGCGCAACAGAGCATTTATTGGGATTAAGGATACTTTTCAGCCTGTTTCAAAACAGTTTAAGGTTAGAAAACTCTTGAGAAAGTCTATTTCTATAATAGTTGGGCTTAGCATTCCTAGTTTTTGTCATACAAAGATTTCCTAAATGTTTATGTTTCCCAATCAGCTGGATGCTGAGTTGTTCAATGTTTTGCCAAAGCATTATCTCTAACTTTAAAAAGACTTATCGAATCTTATCTAACTAATCCATGGTAAATGTCTACCTTTAACTTTCATTGTTTTCCAGGGGGCATGCTTTTCAACAACTTTAATAAATTCACTCAAAAGAAAGTTCCATGCATCTTCTACATATGGTATGAGCTGAAACCAATACCAGTCTTTTGCAGTAACATTAAGAATATAGTGATCAATATATATGTTTTTCACAGCCTCATTCTTATGCATCTTGGAGGAAAATAGGGGATTTTTAATCTTCCAAATACAGAAAATATTGGGAATGGTCACTAGAACAATCAGAAAGCACCCCAAACGTAATAATCCTATCTGGGTAAAAAACAACTAATAACCATATCTAATCTAATCAGAACACAGTCCTTAATTTGGATTTCCTCATCAGAAATAATACTGCTTAACCAAATTTCGGAGAGCAAAATGACATTAGGTCTATAGTGAGAAACCTAGGCTCTCAGAAGGTCAATTTTTGGGAGAAGGCTACTAATGTTCAGATGGGTAACTCTTAAACCTTTTACAGTATTAATGCTGTAGAAAATAGTAAATTAGTATGAAAATTGCATACATAGGTAGCTAGTCAGATGAGAGAGGGATGAGAAGAGGAGAGAGCCAGACCAGACCTCGCATACAGACACATACAAAACAGAAACAAGACAAAAAACAAACAAACCATAAAGATTTGCATGTAAAAAAAACTATAATGCCATGAGGCAGACACTCAGCATGTTTAAATGCAAAAAAGCAGTCTTGAGCACAGTTTGTTCACATAATTTCAATAATTCCTGACAGTCAGTAAACCAGACCAAACCGGGTAACTCGATTTACTTTCCAAATCTAAGAAGGTATATAATACTATGTTACATAGTATAATACTATTGGCAATAATGGAGGAGAAAGAGGTGTACTGTATAGCTTCAAAATAACGTTACGTCTACTCAGGCTATTGACATATCCTGTTTATAGTCCATTCCATTAGAAATAGTGAAGTAACACTGCCGATTACAGTAGGAAAAAATATAGGAGCAGGCTTTAGAATGATAAAGATCATACTGTGTATACACCACGGACTTATCCCATTATGGAGAACTTGGTGCGAAGTCACAGAGAAAAGACAGTGAGTATTTCATGTTCAGGTCCAGAGTTTCATGAGCAGCTCAGTGCTGAAGTCTGGATAGATGTGAACTCCATTATACAAGAGCCAGTGATTACTCCTTGCAAGCCGAAGTATCCTCACCTTGTTCAGGAAGTGAAGAAGTTTTACCAAGTATACCTCGAGCATCTTGTCACAGCAAGGTGGGAGAACAGCGCTCCCATTCAATGACTGGGGAAGCTGGAAAATTTCTTTTTGCCAAGAAGAAGCAAGATGAGTTGTTTCATGAAGCCAACAACATCACAGCCCTCAGACTTTTCAGGAACATGAATGAAATTCAGATCCAAAGATCGACTTCTGTTTTCAGCATTATCCACCCTAACTTTAAGGCAGGGATTTTCTTTTTCAAGAGTGTCCACACATTTAACCAAGTCATGAATGTTGTCCTCATTTGAGCTAACTCTGTTCCAGTTCAGACACTTGTTCCCATGTGAAGTTAGCGATCCTTGAATGTTATTCAGGCTGACATGAATTATACAATTTTTTTTTTTGTCAAAGTAGACAAGCATTTCAGATTTGATTTGCTGTAATGCATCCTAAATTTAATAATTGAATTGAGACTTTATGGTGATCCATTGTGAGAAGCCCCTTCCAATAAACCCCCAGACTACAGCTCCAGATTACCAAATTATGATGACAACAACTCAAACCTTGCATAAAATTTGTAACTGGTCTGCACAATATTTACTGTATATAAAATCTGCGATTAAAAGTACTGACTTAGCAGAGTTTCTAAACTTTTTTACATGCCACAATTCGTTTTTTTTCTATTTTTTAAAATTCAGTAATTAAAATTAATAGTGCATTATCAATTGAAGAAAGGGTTATTTTTAATGGTTATTATTAACCAACATACCGGGCCAGTAAACATTCTCTTCTGTCAGCCAGAAAAAGAATTGATTTTGAAAAAAATTTGAGTATTTATATAACTCTTTAGTAGAACTGAAAGTATTAGTTGACTGACACAAAGTTAACTGTCATTGTGTAGGCTGTAATTTGTCCATCCTATTTATATGAATTAAGGCTAACAACAATTTGGGAACAACTCTCAGTATTACTCAGTATAGTTCAACAGCACCACAAATTACAGCCTCCAAAATGACCATTAAAATAAACCAACACCTCTTTCAGCCAGATTCAATCAAATTTGAACATTATAATCCTCATGAAGGGATGATTTATTGCAGACCTGTTGTATTATACTGCATTAGTTCTATCTAGGTGTACCTCATAAATTGGCAAGTGAGTGTATGTGTCACAGCAATCCTTTTGAATTTGTGGTCCAGTATTTTCTGATCAGGTATCTGACAAATAGGATATATTATTATTAATATCATAAAACAGCAATGACGTGAAATATGTGAATATTTTACTATTAATGAGATAACAACCCCATTTTGAATGGTCACTTCACAACTACTCCAAAAAATGCAAAAATTACAAATGAAAAACTCATTCAAAGGAAGTGATGTCATATTTTTACATAGGTCAGTCTGATTAACACAAAACTTGGGCCAAAAGTTTGCCATGCCACACTCAGGTTCTCTGCAAAAGTTGGTGCATATTGGCTACTAGGTGGTCCTTTTATACAAAGGTGAAAAATATGCAAAACAAACCTTTTCGATATCATCTTAGTTTGAAGTCCAATCTGCATAAATTGTTACACGTAGCAACTAAGGACCGTCATGATTGTTGGATCACATACCCAAAATTTCGGGTAAGTCGCAACAGGTTCACTCGACCCCAAGTCCAGGGTTTATGCCAGACAACTTTAACCATGCTTTCTGGACTGTTTTCCAATATCTGTGTTACGCTCAATTAAATTTCAATTTCATTCAATTCAATTTTATTTATATAGTGCTAAATCATAACAGAGGTTATCTCAGGGCACTTTTCATGTAGAGCAGGTCTAGACCATACTCTTTATAGTTATATTTACAGAGACCCAACATCCCCTCATGAGCAAGCACTTGGCGACAGCAGTAAGAAAAACTCCCTTTTAACAGGTAGAAACCTTGAACAGAACCCAGCTCATGGTGGGCGGCTGTCTGCCCCGGACCAGCGGGGTCAATCTGAGGACCCTGTTAAAACCTGCCTGCAGGTCTAGTTTATTTTTTTTATTCTTCCATTGGTAAAAGTGGTACTGCAGCATACACCGTAAAAGATATGTGCGTGAAACTTTCAGGGGAGGGATAGAATGGTGCACACATGTCAGACACCAAAAATGACACATGTCCACCAGCAGGTGGTGCTTTAATGAAGGTAAGGGTGGCCAGTAACCCCCACATTGTAAACCGCACATTTAAAAACCTTACATGTAAGCGTACCCTGAATTTAGCTGAATCTTATTTTATGGGCCACACCCATTTCCTCCCATAATTTTTTTTTTTTGCAAAATTGCGAAATATTAGATTTTTTTTTTTTTCAAACTCCTCCTAGACTGTGAGTCAGAAGTTGTTATAAAGGAACAACTTCCTATATGTTGCAGTCAAAACAAGAAGGGTTGCATATCTTTGCAATAATCACTTCTATTAACACAAAACTTGGTCCATCAGTTTCTCATGCCCCATTGAGGCTCTGTGCAAAAGTTGGTTCCATTTGGCCACTGGGTGGTGCTTTTGTTGCAAAAATATGAAATGTGCTCAAATTATTTTTCCAAACTACTCTTAGGCTCTAAGTGTGTAACATAGATATAGTAAAGGGCTATTTAAATAAAGAGTATTATTGTTATTATTATTATTATTATTATTATTATTATTATTGTTGTTGTTGTTGTTGTTGTTGTTGTTGTTGTTGTTGTTGTTGTTGTTGTTGTTGTTGTTGTTGTTGTTGTTGTTGTTGTTGTCTGAATGAAACTTATTATGTGTCATCTATGGACTCTCATGATCACAAGTTATTAGAAGAGTTTTTATATATATATACACACCAGAAAAATGCAAAAGTTATAAAGGGAAGACTTGTACTCATACGAAGGAAGCAATGTAGTATTTTTACATAGGTCTGTCCGATTAGCATGAAACTTGCGCCAGTAGTTTTCCATGTCAAACTGAGGTTCTGTACAAAATTTGGTGCATATTGGTAAGCAGGTGGCACTGTTACACAAAGTTTAAAAATATGCAAAACCTACTTTTTCAATAGGTGGAATGCTGAATCAGCATTCACACTATTGTTATCCTAATCTTTATAATTATTATCCTTATTCTTCTTCCATACTTTCAGCTACAGAAACAATTCAGCGATCAAAATGTTCAGGTTTTTCAAGACATTTATGTTTTCATTCTATTTTTTCTTTTTTCTGCTATTTGTAATTTTAAAAGATTTGACTTTTCTACAAAAAAATCTGCCATTGAAATGAATGGGTGGCATTTTCAAATGCTCTAAAACACTTTGACATTAAACTACTTTGGTTTACTTTCAGCTAGAGACTTAATTGAATCTTTAAACGGGTCACAAGACTTTCAGCTATTAAACTTGTATTCAGCTTTTTGATATCTTGTACAGTTTTTGATTTATCACAATTTAAGTTTCATGTTTTTCTTCTTACAGTTTTTGAGTTTATAAAAGTGGTCTATGAAAGCAGTGGGGGTCTGTGGTGGTCTACACACTATCTATGTGAGTTTAGAGTGGGTGACATCACAAAATGTTTGTACTCCAGCCCTTGTAGCTCCCACATCTTTCACTTCTCACACACAAATTATACATCAAATTGTAGATAAATTTATGCTCTTTCACACAGTGTGTGTTTTTGAATTTTCTTTGGATAACAAGAGGAGCCCTCAACTGCTCCATAGACTTCAGTGTTAGAGGACCTCTCCCACACTTGAGGAAGAACACAAACATGGGCACTTTTAAAACTGTGACAGCTCAGCCATTTTGCACATTATCTACACAAATGACACGCACGTCTCCTCATGCTTGCTTTGAAGAAATTTCAGCATTATAAAATACAGTTTTTGAGTCTGTCTGTTATCACTAGTTCTGCTTAACAATAACATTAAGCTGTTACTACCTCCATACACACACGCGCGCGCACACACACACACACACACACACACACACACACACACACACACACACACATTTTCAGAATGTAGTTGATCTTTCTGATATTAATACAAAGAATATCTTCAGTCACAGGCTTTTTGTTTCTACTTCCAGCTTTGGGAGTTTATCATTTGCCTTTCAGCTGTTCCAGGAACATGTTTCAGGTCTCAGCTCTTCAGCTAATACACTTCAACTCCCATCTCCAATTTTACGTTTCGGCCTCAAAGGTTTCAAAGCAATCCATTTCAGTTGATATCAGCTGTTTTTGTTTTTTTTTGTGTTGTTTTTTTTAGCCATTTTCAGCATTGGTTCATTGATTTACTACAGCTTTCAGTTTCCAAATTTTTAATTTTATATTTCAGCTGTTTTTTTTTTTTTTTTTCCAGCCATTTACAGGATTGCTTTAGGAATTTCCTTCAGCTTTCAGCTTCCAGTCTATTTCAATTTTCAACTTCCATGTCTCGCTTCTTCATTTTAGCTATTTTTTCAGCCTATTTCAATAGTGCTTCAGCGATGTCCTTCAGCTTTCAGGTTCCATTTTTTTACTTATCGTTTCAGCTGTTTCTTCAGCAATTTTCATTGTTGCTGCAGCAATTTCCTCTAGCTTTCAGCAATCACACTGGAAATGCAATTTCTAATTATTATTATATCGTCCACTTACTTTTTTCGCACCTAACTATTTCCACACTGCTTACCATAGAAACTCCACTCAAACGTCAAAACGTGTAGCACAATCCAGACATTCCAGGCATTACTTTTCTCTCTTTCTCTTTCTCTCCCTCTCTCTTTCACTCTCAATGTGACCAGTCAATGCAGATGGCCACCCACTTTTAGCTGGGTTCTGTTCAAGGTTTCTACCTGTTAAAAGGGAGTTTTTACTTGCCACTGTCGCCAAGTGCTTGCTCATGAGGGTATGTTATGTCATTGTAAATATAACTATAAAGAGTATGGTCTAGACCTGCTCTATATGAAAAGGGCCCTAAGATAACTTCTGTTATGATTTGCTGCTATATAAATAAAATTTAATTGAATCATAATTTTTGAAATATTCAATGTTTTGTCAGCATTTTTTCCCCTTAGAAATTAATGGATAAAATGTTAAGAGGCTAGAGTGGGTGACATCACAGACAGAGTGGGAGAAGGTGTTAAACTGTTCTGAAAATTTTCTTTTTTACCTGCCCTAATGGCCACAAATTTCACTTTTCACACATCTTTTTTTTCCAGGATTTGAGCTCTTTCAGACAAATGTGACTACCAAAGCACAGTAACTTACAAAATTTGAGCTACGAGCCTCAAAGTGGCAGGAGTACCATCCAATTGCCCCAATACAAATTAAAAACCAGATTTTCAGATAAAAACAGAAATTACCCTTTTTTTTTTAACTCGCTGCATTTTCCACATTTTTGTGCAGCAAATTCTTGTTGCACTCATGGTGTAAAAGCACTGGCAATAGGAGTTATGATTTTTGACTGAATAGCAGGAGTTGGAGAGCAGCACCAAGCCAAATCTCACTAAGCACTTAAAATTACCATTGGAACCTCTGAGGGCAGTTGGGCACAAACAGCTGATTCAGATCAGTTGATTAGTCTACTTCTCTGATGTCTGTGGTGTTTATCAAACAGTTGACTGACATTTTTATCATAGTCCTGCTACATACTGTTTACACACTACATACAAGATACATGGATTTACGCACATTTCAACAGATTTCACTGAAAATACTGTTCCTGTACAGTTTTAGTTAGGAGACATTTGGCAGTTAATTTTAGTTGGTGCTTCTTTATGTTTTTATGATCTTAAGATTGTAAAGAAAATAAATCATCATGCTCTCCTTATTGTATTCTCAGACACTCAACAACATATTTTTGCCCAGTATCTGAATGTAATACAGTGGTCTTTGGCACCAAATGGTCCTAACCCTAACTTCTAACCCTTTGTCATAGTAGGAAAAGCACAGGTGTTACTAATAAGATTAATGATGGCTTTGTTATATTCAAGTGTCCCAGTGAGCCATGACAATGTGACAGTGGGCCAGTATGAAAAATATGAGGACCCAGAAACTGAAACAGCCAAATGGAAGTCAGTCATCATTCATATTTACACCTGTGCTTTTCCTACCGTCACATTAGTAGAGAATGACAACCCATCAAAATGTTGTTTCATTAATGCTTTATCAACCCTTCCCAATAACTGTAATCAGAATTACAATGACTGGATAAACAGCTGATTGGTAATGAGTAATGACTTTTTCCCTACCTCTCTCCTCTCCTCATTGTTGAACTGCAGCTCTCAGGAGGAGGTGTGTGTCAGAGATGTGAAGATCCTCCCTAACTATAACTCATCCTACCTCCTCATGATGCCAGATTGTTCAGTTCTCGTAGTTGACTATGTCTGGTAAATACATGTGCACTTGCTGTATACTCAGATAAAAAAAATGTCTTTAAAGCTGACCCAGCTGTTTAGCTCCTAAAGACTTTAGTTTACAGAATGTGGTCAAATCAGGAGATGTATTTTGTGTTCTTTAAAGTTTCCTGACAAACACTTCTTTGTTTCCATTTCCCACTAAAGCCACCAATCAGCTGAGGGCACCATGGTTTTATTCTATTGGATAGACAGTGAGTCATCACGCTTACCTAGCAAGCTCGGTGCCCTGAAGGAACAGAACTTCCTCTTCCAGCTGCAGCTGCAAAACAAAGCAGAGGAAGACTCCAGTGAGGTGAGAAGGCATGATGGAAATCATGTAAGCTTAATTAATTTCTCTTTTATTTAATCAGTGGGTCTCACTGAAGTCAATGTCTGTTTCAGCTGACAAAGAAAATCACTTCACGAATCATAAGTACATTGTCATGAAAGCAAATGAGCTACACACTGTAAATTAAAAAACACCAAAATAAAAGAATAGAAATCCTTTAGAAGTTACATTCAGTACTTTGTGGCTGCTCTATCCCGTCTGTAGCTCTCTGCCCCAAGTCCACTGGCTCCTGCTCAAGAGGAAAATCTTTAAAAATGGATCACAAATACATATTTTCATGATAAAGAAAAGAGCTCAGTAATTTCCTAAAACAGCTGGTCACTGTAGTTTTAACAAACACTTCTTAAACAGGAAGAAATAGTACATTTGTTGGGAACTATTTTCAGCAATGAATTAATCTGGCGCTTTAGTGAGTATTTCTGTTAGCATGTCGTGTATGTGGGATTGAGTAAAAAAAAACTACAGCGTGTGTGTTCATGGTAATAAAGTAACATATCACTCAACATTGGCAATGATGTGTCTCACTGATGTGATTCAATAGTTTCTGGACAACAATGAAGCTCTGGATCAGAGGAATGAGATCAGAAAGGCAATACTTGTTAGTAGGATACATTTAATTGTTTATTTTTGATCTGCACATGAGATTTGTTGAAAATAAAAAATACAGAATATCGTCAGACTTTTTATTAAAGGCTTTGATTAATGAAACTTTTTCAACTTTCTGGCAGATTGTGTGTGCAAATCACATGTATGAAATCATGTGTCGTATATTTGTGTAGGGTTTGGAAGTTCCGTTGGTGGCTGTGTTACAATGGTACACTCCAGCACATTCCTTTCACAAGATAACTAACTGTTCCTCTTCTGTTCAACATTTGGAATGTAGCCATTTAGCAACTCTCTAGCTATAATGTTGTACAGTGAGAAATTTCAGAGTGCTCTGAAGACAATGTATTAGAGTAATAATTTGTAGAATTAAAGAGTTAGCCTTCGATTTTATAAACATCATTCATTTCAGAATTCTGTGTGAAGAAGATAATGTTTGTGTTTTGGGGTATATACAGCAGAAAAACCTGGAGAAAAGGGTTGGTCTAGGCACTGTACAAACGCTATCTATATGACACCTTTTTGGTAGCAAAGGATATGGACAACATGTTATATGCTTGACAAGTATTTCCTTTACTGTCTTTTTCATGTGCTAAATATTTCAAATTATCAAAGAAAGAACCCCCCCCAAAAAAAAAACAAAAAAAAAACGGTTTTGACAGATATGTGATAGACAGCTTGAAAAACAACTTCATTCCATTTAGGTGAGCTAGTTCAGTGATCCAGCTATTGTGCATTCTGGCTAACTGGCATGGCACTTCATGGAACAGAGCCATCATTGACAAAATTGGTTTCACCTGTGCTTTCCCTGCTGCGACAAGTCAAAATGTCTGCCGTGAAAAAGGTCTGTTAAAGAAAAACTAAAATACTAGTTAGTTTGCTTTCTCTGCAGATACATCTCTAGTTTTTACTCGTTGCCCAGTATCCGCTTGGATTGTCCTCAGCTGGTGATGACAGCCTCCTGTCCCAGTGCTGTCAGGCCTCTGGATCACTCCTGGGTAAAATATACCCTGCTGAACAACTTATAGGGACTTCTTGGCTGTCCATCTGTTCTGGAATCCTGAAGGTGAGGAGCAGACTTAATCAATGAAGTCTCACATTCTTCATTCCTTCAACTGTTTTACTGTGTAACAATAATTCAGTTCATCACATTTTTACCAGTTGAATGATTGGTGATTTGCTCAAGGCCACAGCAGTGCCAGCCTCATGCCATATTGTGGCATACACATTGTTTCAACTGCATCACAAAGATGTCCACATGATAGATGTGTCACTTATCAGCATGAGAGAGAGAAATTAATTAATCGTTACCCACACTTGTGACCAAGAAAGTCATGTAATAACAAAAGCTATACAGGGAAAAATGGGAAATAAAGTAATGTATGATAAAGCTCACTTTGTTGATGACATCCACTGTATCCTTACCATAGACATACATACATTATACCATCCAGACTACATTGATGTGCATTGTGTTAAATTGCTGGAATTTATGTTAGATAGTGTAGGGGTTAACATCCTAGTAACCTACCTAATATGATAGCAAAATGACACAGGTGATCTGTATGTATGCTTGAAGCTCAGGAAGACCTTCTGAGCAGGTTCAGCACTACACCACCAACCCACATACTGCAGTCTATAAAAATGAGACCCATGACCAGATATCCTGTGGCAGCAGAGGGCTAGACTAACATCCCCTTTGCTGACCAAACCCATCACCACACCATCCTCCCAACCCCCCACCCTGGACCACTTTCAGTGACAATCTGGCCCTGCCCCCTGTGATGGAACAATGATGGAACAGTGTGGTATGCGGCATTGGTCCATGCTATATAATTGTCCCTGTACAATTAATCATTAAATTAAAAAAATAAAAATAAAAGAGGCCTCATTCCCCCTGTGACAGAGACAGGCTCTGCTCCCAGCAGTGGTCCCGGTCCTGCCCCCAATGACACTGTATCACTGCCCACAATTATGGCAACGGACCCTGCCCCCAGCAATGGTTGTGGTCTGGCCTTATGTGACAATCAGAGGCTCCACCTGGAAATTCTTTATGTTTAAGAAGTGCTAGTTCTTTGAAGAATCAGAAAACACGGTGTGATTAATCAAATCTTTATTCATGCTGCATCAAGAGACGGACACAGCAACATGGATCCCCAGAATGTCTGCCTTTATACCCTCAGGACGGATGAAAAAATATGTCATGCTGACTAACCATAACCCTAACCCTCTGAAATGTACACTCAGTCTGACATCTATTAACCCCTCACTGTCTGTGTGCCCTGATCTCCTTATGAGGGAAAATACCCCAAAATATCACCCATACAGTTTCCCCTAGTCCTCTGTGTGATATCCACTTCCTCCTTCTGTTTCCTCAGAAAATTGTTCATTTCCCACAGACAAAATATTCCATTCCACCTTTGATCAACACAGACTGGCCCCAGTGGTTCTGCACCCACTCCCAACAGCATGACGTCCCTGCTACAGTGATGGCAAAAGATCCCGGCCTATACCTATTACTGGAGCCAGTCCCACCACTGTTATGGAACAGTTTATTTCCCCACCTTTTCCTTTTAATTTTAATCCTGTCCAAATGGGGCTTCAGAAAGTAAACATGGTTAACCCCGCAATGCTGTAGTACAGCCTCTTGGTGGGGGAATAAACAAGTCTGAGTAGACTCTCTGACTTGTTTATTAATCATATTCTGTGGAATTAACAGGCATTACTAACTTTTTAATGATAATTTTGATTGTTCACATCTAACTGAAGCAGCATGCAGCAGCATTTAACAAACAAATCTCCTCACACGAATTGTCATAAAACAGAGGTGCTTTTACACGTCTAATCTTAGTGGAAAATCTAAGTCCAATACCTTTTTAATGTCTAGAAATTTGCAGCTTTGTGCAACGTTTAATGAAAAATCTTTTTGCACCTTTCCTCCTGCCTTTACACTGTATGCGGTGCTGGAACCATCACACCAAGGGCAGACAAAGCCTAGTTCAAAATCAGCCTAAGGTGTCATAGCACTGCTTGCTTTAGTGTTTGCACTGTCATGGAAATTCCACCCCTTATCACTATCAATAGTACATTTAGACATGCAGCTAGCTTCTGAAAACCTCCAGTGCTGCCAGCAGTGGGTTTATTACCACCAGCTCAAAGCCATTCACTTACATGAAAATTAAAGAGCTCAATAAAATGTCAGTATTTCGTCATACGGTTACATTATAACAGAAAACTACCACACAAGCTGTGACTCATTTCTACAGTTAACAGGCTTATCGCTTCACAGTGCTGGCCACTAACTTCTGACTGCTGTTTTAATGGCATCGTTTCTCTAAGATTAGTTCATTTTGAGTTAATCAGCAACACATCAGCAGATTGAGTAAAGACTATTTCATGATGTTGAAGAACATAATGATTAAGTGTCATCAGTCTTGATACTAAGTATGTGCCAGCTGAGTGTTTACAATCATTTGCTGTTAGTTTATTTTAATATCTTACTGATGAAGTCCTGAAGTATAGATGTTAGGATAAAAACCTAGTTAACAGGCTGAAGTATGCTTAAGAGATGCATGTATAGATAAGGCAGTATTCCAAGCTTCACTACAGAGCAGTTTTATAATATATTATTTCATACTTTGCAAAAGAGGGACACTACTAGTAACCGTCCAAATCAAATCTATCAACAGAAATGTTTGGTGACAATTGATTTAGATCAAACCTATGTAGCCTCTTGCATATTAGCATCGGTGAAAATTTTTTCCTTTCTCAGGTCAGGTGATCCAATTTCTAGTCGACATGATGAGCAGTGGTGTTGTAAGGCCAGGCACAAATTCCACAACATATGAGGTGAAGAGTACGGTCTAGACCAGGGGTGGGGCATACTACTGACCCGCGGGCCACATTGTTGATCTTTTTATCCGGCCCGCCGAAGATTGGTACAGAATTGCCCAAATCAAATCATATCATAACTATGACTGCATTCATTTGAGCTTGTCCTGTAATGCCTGGCGTTCCACCAGGTGGCGCATTAGGCGCAGTGATAGATTGACTTGATTTTGCGGAGCCCAGGCTACTCTCTGTTATTACTCTGCTACTGCTTTGAACCCATATGCAATAATGAGTGGGCCAAAGAAAAGAAAAGTCGACAGTGAGTGCCGAGTGTTTAATAAGGAATGGACAAATAAATACTTTTTCACTGAAGTCTGGTCAAAGGCTGTATATCTTATTTGCCAAGAAACCGTTGCGGTTTTAAAGGAATACATCAGCCGTCACTTTTCCACCAAGCATGCTAATTATGCTAAAAACCAGTCAACGCAAGAATGGACGGCTACCGCTCAGAGGTTGGCAGCTAGTTTGCAGCCTCAGCAAAACACATTTATCCAACAAACTGCCATCCAAGAGTCAAGCACGAGGGCAAGTTATTTGCTGGCATTCAAATTAGCAAAGACCAGAAAACCTTTCTCCGAAGGGGAGTTTCTCAAAGAGTGCATGGTAAAGACAGCAGGTATCTTGTGTCCTGAGAGCAAGAACAAATTTGAAAAAATTAGCTTATCACGCAGGACAGTGACTCGCTGTGTTGAGCTAATTGACGAAGACTTAACTAGCAAGCTAAACAAAAAATCGGAGTCATTTACATTATATTCCTTGGCACTGGACGAAAGTAATAACATAAAGGACACCGCTCAGCTTTTAATTTTTATCAGAGGGATTAATGACAATTTTGAGATCACGGAGGAGTTTTCGGCCATGGAATCCCTAAAAGGGAAAACTCGGGGAGAGGACTTGTACAACAGCATGTCGGAGTAATCAAGAGGCACAAGCTACCTTGGAGTACGCTCGCCAACGTTACCACAGATGGATCGCCAAATCTGACAGGGAAAAACTTCGGGTTTCTCAAAAGAATCCAGGAGAGGGTGAAAGAGGACAACCTTGAGCAGGAGGTAATTTTCTTACATTGCATAATCCACCAGGAAGGACTGTGTAAATCAGTATTGCAGCTCGACCACGTAGTGAAGCCAGTTGTAAAACTTGTTAACTTTATTGGAGTGAGGGGTCTTCAGCATCGTCAGTTTATTAAGTTTCTTGAAGAAACTGACACTGATCACCAGGACTTGCTTTACCACTCCAATGTCTGCTGGTTAAGTTTGGGGAAGGTATGTCAACGAGTGTGTGAGCTTAAACAGGAGATTACTTCATTTTTGGAGCTACTTGAGAAAGCTAATGATTTTCCTGAGCTGAGTGACACAGATTGGCTTTGTGATTTAGCTTTTGCTGTGGACATACTGACACACATGAATGAGCTGAACGTTAAGCTACAAGGGAAAGACCAGTTTGTGCATGAAATGTACACAAACGTCAGGGCCTTCAAAACCAAGCTAGCTTTATTCTCAAAGCAAATGTCAAACGAGTCATTCGCTCATTTCCCCACACTGGCTAAGCTGAAAGAGGCCCCTCGACATGTGAAAAAATACAGGAAATCACTGGACGACCTGCATGGAGAATTCTGCTGTCGGTTCTCTGATTTGGGAAAAATTGACAAGTCACTTCAACTGGTGTCGTGTCCAGAAACGGCGCCACAGGAATTGCAGTTGGAACTGATTGATCTCCAATGTGACACCATCTTAAAGGAGAAGTTCAACTCTCTTAAACTGGATGAGTTTTATGCTTCATTAAGGGCAGCCAAATTTCTCAAACATCCAGAAGATGGCACACAGGATGCTTGTGTTGTTTGGCTCTACGTATGTGTGTGATAAGACTTTTTGTATGATGAACACCAACAAAGCACCCCACAGATCCCAGTTGAGTGATGAACACCTCAGATCTGTTCTGAGAATTGCCACAACAAAACTAACACCAGACTTCGATGCACTGGCAAAAAAGGGGTGATCAACAACATTGTTCCCACTAAAAGTAAATGTAAGTATTAACACTGTAATGCCTTTTTTATGTTTATATTTGATATATGCATCTAGTGCTGGCATGGCCCGTCTGTAAAATTTTAAAAGTTAATGTGAACCCTGAGCCAAAAAGTTTGCCCACCCCTGGTCTAGACCTGCTCTATATGAAAAGCGCCCTGAGATAACTTCTGTTATGATTTGGTGCTATATAAATAAAATTGAATTGAATTGAATTGAAAGGCAATTACTGTGTAAAACTTAAAATGATGAAAAGAAAAACAAACATTAAAATACATTTAATAACAAAGCCAAATGGCCATTTGTTAAGTAATGCATTCAAAAATAAAAGTAAAATGCAATCAAAAGTAAACAAGGGCCAAAAAATTGCAAATGCAAATGGATTATTGAAAACAAATAAAGTAAAATCGAGTCTTTAGTTTTTGAAAGTGAATAGCCTGTTCTCCTTGGGCAGAGCATCTACAGTTCAGGGGCCCTAAATGATAAAACTGACTGAGGACCAATAGATGTTGGGTCTTCTGGAGTTAAAAGTACAAGCAGAAACTGATTGTAGGTATGCCTTAAAAGTTATTAGTGTCATTCTAAAATCAATCCCACAATTCACTGGCAGCCAGTGAAGTGAAACTAAAGTACTTGTGATGTAGTTAAATAAATATCAAGAGTAATGTAATGTAATGCATGATTGAGGTATATCATATGTAATTTGACAAATCACTTGTGATGTAATAATCCTAGGAACGTGATAATAACTGGGGAATATCAATCAGTCTGTAATGGTGTGAGATAAAGTCAGCTGCCCTGATCCAGCTGTGGTCATGACACAGTGTCTAGATGTGTAATCTTCAGCTTAGTCAGCTTGGAAACTTTTTGGAGCAGTCATTTAAATGTGTTTGCTGAGTAAAAGCCAGGTATGATGAAATCCAATAGTCGAGTGACATACTGAAATGGTAAAGTGTTAAGAGTGGTTTAATATCTGTGTGGGCGGGCACTAACAAAAGTGTGTAAAATCATTTCAGTTCCAGTTGCCACACGGGCAGCTGGGGGCCCGGCATTGTTAGCTGTTGTTATTGTATGATAAGCTATTACTGTGTGACTCCAGGACTCCATGATGTGCTTTAGTTAGTCCAAGTCGAATCAGAGAGTAACATTCCTCTGCTGAGGTTAAAGGACTACTGTAATGTTAGAATGTTTTAGTTTTGTGTTAAGACTTTTCAAGGTAACTGATCACTTCAAATCACTTGTAGTTTGCTGTTTTTCTTTCAATTCTTCGTACACATCCTATACAGATATTTTTAATTAAAAAAACCTACTCTATCTTTGAAGACTTTCATTTACCTTATCTTAACAGTGATAGATGAAACAGCAAAATAGAAGTGATTGGAATTAGTGTATTTTCACAGTATTAGTGTTAAAAAGAGAAAGTGAGAGCAGATGTCAGTATAACATGACACTGTTGTTGTACTGATGGAATTACTGCTGTGGAAATGCAAACCTCTTTTGAGTCATCCAAGTCTATGTCTTAATCTAACGTTGGAATCTTTCTCCTACCTGTGCTTGTTACCTCCTCTCCCCCCACCACCTCAGCTCATACTCGTCGATGTCAGCGGGACTCCAGGGTGGGAGCAGTGGTTTGTCTCCCCTCAGCAAACTTGGACAGTGTAGGAAGGGCTCCACCCTCTCCTTCACCGTGGCCTTTCAGATCCTCAGGACTGGACTCTTTGAGGTACCAAAGGAAATAATGTGTCTGGGTGTGTGATGTTACATTCTGAGTACACTTCAAGTGTTCCTTTATTGAATGCCTTTTGCAGCTCATGTGAGTTACATCACCCGCTGCCTGCCACATCATCACTTTTCTTTCTTCCTTACTTCTTCACTTTCTTTCCTTCCTTACAAAACTGTATTACAAACTGGTTTCCCAAGAACTAAACTGCAGCAAACGCCCACAGTTGCAAAGACTAAAAACAAAGTAAAAGTTTGAACATTTCTACAGTTTAATCCCTGTTGTGCTTGTTAATTGACAGGTAATTGAATTAAATGCTAAAATGTCTGATTGTAAATGCTACTCTAATATTTCATACTTAGCTACAAATTATTTTGACAGGCAGATGACATTTGCTACATTACTTGTAAATTATATATATATTTATCTTAAACAGACAGGTTTTACACTGATTTCACATTATTTATTGTTTTGAACAAATATTTTTATGGCTCTGTGCCACCGACAGCTATGGCCGGAGGCATTATGTTTTCAGGTTGTCCATCTGTCCCATTTTCTTGAATGTGATATCTAAGGAATGACTTGAGGGTATTTCTTCAAGCTTGGCATAAACCTTCACTTTGACTCAAGGATTAACTGATTAGAATTTGTTGATCAAAAGGTCAAGGTCACTGTGACCTCACAAAACATGTTTTTCACCATAACTCAAGAATAAAACTATACTTACACCTTTTATTGTAAGGGCAGGTGTGTGTGGATCAGAGAGATCCAGAGAGAGAGAGAGAGATCGAAGTACAATGTCCAAAATCCAAATCTTTAATCCGAGAGACGTAGCAGAGGTCAAAATACCAGGAGTCAGTTAAACCAGGCAACAAGGCAGAATCGAGGGTCACAAAAATACCGGAAAAACAGATCATACACAGGGAATCAAAAATCGGGACTAAATGCGAGAGATCTTGAACACAATGGTAACAAAGACAATCTGGCAACGCATGAGAAATGAGGCGGGGTTTAAATACACAGGTGAAAGACATTAAGGTGGAGACAGTAATCAACACAGGTGGGAAAAACCAGGAAGTAAAAACAGTAACACAACAGAACCAACTTCAAAATAAAACAGGAAATGAATACAGATCCTGACAGTACCCCCCCCCCCCAAGGGACGTCCCCAGACGTCCCAGGAATGCCCGGGTTCAGTCTATGAAAGTCCCGTATCAGTGTTTTATCAAGAATGTCCTTAGCAGGAACCCAGGACCTTTCCTCTGGACCGTACCCCTCCCAATCAACGAGGTACTGACGGCCCCTATGACGAACAGCCAACAGTTTCTTTACCGAATAGACAGGACCACCATCAACGAACCTGGGCGGAGGGAGGAACCAAACGACTGGTCTTGATAGGCTTGATTCGGGAAACATGGAAGGTGGGATGGACCCTCATGGTCTGAGGAAGACCAAGGCGGACAGCAGCAGGGTTGATGATTGCCGAGATCGGGAAAGGGCCCACAAACCTGGGACCCAGCTTATGACACTCCCCCCGAACTGGCAGGTCTCGAGTGGAGAGCCATACTTTCTGGCGCACGTGGTAGCGAGGAGCCGGTGTGCGATGACGATTAGCGGACCTCTCGTATCCAATATTGGTGCATAGGAGGGCTGGTAGCTGGGAACCTGGGGCTGAGGCTTGGCCTGGGGGGCTGGTAGCTGGGAACCTGGGGCTGAGGCCTGGCAGCTGGGAACCTGGGGCTGAGGCCTGGCAGCTGGGAACCTGGGGCTGAGGCCTGGCAGCTGGGAACCTGGGGCTGAGGCCTGGCAGCTGGGAACCTGGGGCTGAGGCCTGGCAGCTGGGAACCTGGGGCTGAGGCCTGGCAGCTGGGAACCTGGGGCTGAGGCCTGGCAGCTGGGAACCTGGGGCTGAGGCCTGGGCAGACCAGTAGGAGGGCGTCGGGAGACCTTGCCAAGGATGACAGCTAAGAGGAGAGGAGTGCCCCCATTGCAGGACTCGGGAACGGAGCGGGTCTGGAACAAAGAGCCGACCAGGAGGACAGCCATCAGGAACCTGGGCCTCCGAAAGGGCGTGCTGGACCTCCTGCTCAATGTCCCAGGTCACCGCTGCGACCACACAGTCAGGGGGCAAAATGTGAGCTGCATCCTGAGGGCGGTCTCCTGCCTCGAACTGCCTTGAAAGGGCATCTGGTTTGACATTACGAGTTCCAGGGCGATAAGACAGGTCTGGAAACTCAAGAGGAATCAGTAGGCGGGGAAACCGACAGAGAAGACAAACAGGAAGACTTACAAGTAGGACTCCCCTGTAACACTCTCCCAGTAGACCAATTCACGAGAGGGCTGTGTTTACACAGCCAGGGATAACCCAGGATAAGGGGGTATTGAGGAGACTCAATAATAAAAAATTAAATGGTCTCTGAGTACCTGACATCAACAGAGACAGGAGGGGTCTGGTCTGTGACCCAGTTGTGCAGGTGACCAGAGAGCGCTGGCCCGGCGTGGCTTGGACAAAGGGTGGAGTTGTAGATTCAGCTGATGGGCCAGGTTCAGATCCATGAAGTTTTCGTCTGCCCCGGAGTCAATGAAGGCTGTAAGGGCCAGGGAATTCTGGGGAGAACTGATGAGCTGAACAGGGGTCAAGGAGCGTGCTGGTCTAGAGGCAGTCACGGTGTGGCTCACCAGTAGGCCTCCGGTTACTGGTGAGCCAGGCCCTTTTACCGAGCACTGAGCCAGGAAGTGCCCCCTTTCCCCACAGTAGAGGCAGTCCTTCACGTTGGCGGCGCTGGCGTTCCTGTTGGCTCAGACGGGTACGACCAAGCTGCATAGGTTCCTCCTGGGGACTAAAAGGCGCAGATCCAGGGCTTGTAGCTCCTCTGAGCCGCTCTCGTTCGTGCATCTGGTTGTCAATTTTAATAGCATGTTCCACAAGACCCTCAAAACTTGTAGGAAGATCAACCATGGTAAGTCTGTCCTTTATATCTTCAGAGAGACTCAGAAAAAAAAAAAAAAAAGTGTCTGCAAGTGCTTCGTCGTTCCACTGACTCTCCGCAGCCAGAGTGCGAAATCTGATGGCATGATCAAATACACGGCTTCTACCTTGCTTGAAATGACCAAGTGCACGGGCTGCCTCACGGCCCGAGACAGGTTGACCAAAAACACGACCCAAAGCAGCAGAAAAAGTAGCTACAGAGTCACAGGTAGATGAATGTCTCTGCCACTCAGCCGTGGCCCACTCACGTGCTCGCCCCGTGAGATAAGTGATCATAAAGGCTACTTTAGAACGCTCAGTAGCAAAGGTAAGAGGCTGGAGTTCAAAAGTTAGCGAGCAAAGAGTCAAAAATGAGCGGCACGTTTCAGGAGTGCCATCATACCTTTCGATGGGGGGTGCTCTGGGTTCTGAAAAATGAACTGGAGGATCCCTGGGTATTGGAGGTGGAGCAGGAACAGCTGGGCCTGTTGTAACAGAAGACATGGAATCCAGACGAGTAACCACTTGGCAAGTCTGGGCAGCCAGGGCTTGTAGCTGCTCAGACAATGACTGAACTCCCGGTCCCAGGCTGGAAACTGCCCACTCCAAATCGGTGAGACGCTTCCCTAGAGCGCCCAGAGCATGACAAAAATTCTCTCCCTCCGCTGGGTCCGACATGGCCAGATTGTACTGTAAGGGCAGGTGTGTGTGGATCCAAGTGCAAGAGAGAGAGAGTCAGGCCGAAGTAAAATGTCCAAAATCCAAATCTTTAATCCGAGAGATATAGCAGAGGTCAAAATACCAGGAGTCAGTTAAACCAGGCAACAAGGCAGATCAGGAACAGGCAGAATCGAGGGTCACAAAAATACCAGAAAAACAGATCATACACAGGAAATCAAAATCGGGACTAAATGCGAGAGAGCTTGAACACAATGGTAACAAAGACAATCTGGCAACGCATGAGATATGAGGCAGGGTTTAAAAACACAGAAAACAATACACAGGTGAAAGACATTAAGGTGGAGACAGTAATCAACACAGGCGGGAAAAACCAGGAAGTAAAACAAACAGTAACACAACAGAACCAACTTCAAAATAAAACAGGAAATTAATACAGATCCTGACATTTATTAAATTCCTTCAAAGTCTTCACTACATATATTATATGAGTCTGGACAGACGGATGGATGGATGTAAACTGTAACGTGACTGGCTGCGGAGGCATACAACTGCGAGGCGGTAATTCAAGTTTGTCATAGTTTTGGTTTACAATATGAACACTGCTACATACAGTAATACTCAAAGTGCTCTTCCATTTTGTCCATTCCTATCCTGCTCAATGATTACACCGTAGTTAAGCCAGCATATGAAACTGAAACTCCAGTTCACAGCCTCGGTGTCCACTCCTCCTGTGGGACCTCGATCACCACTGAGGAAATCTCCATCATCATCCAGCCCTGCAGTGAGAGAGCTGATAGAGAGAGACAGCCTGGGCCGATCTCAGAGCTTCTCACACCAGCAGTCGTCCAAGTAGAACCACGTCAAGTACGGAGGATTTGTATGCATCAGTAGGCTGCTTCCAATATCTTTTTGTTAAGATTGAACATTATTCAAGAAAGAAAAGAAAGCAATAAAAGCAAATACTTATTGTCAACATCTCCCTGTCACTTAGGTGGTACTTCCTGGTAGAAGTGAAGTTGGCTTCTGACTGCAAGCAATATTGCTCAGAATCTCACCCATGGGTTCCCTCACACTAACCCAAAAACTGATGTTAATGTTATTTCTTTGGACTTATGCAAATGTTATGTCAAATTTTAGCCAGCTATAATTGTGTAAATGCATCACATTACAGATTATGTTGTTGTAAGACACAAATATTATGCAGGACAGGGGAGACATTTGCAGACGGACCAAAATATTCTTGTATATCATCGTGTCCATGACCTGGTGTCTCTGCTTGCTCCAGGTCAGGCAGCGTAATGGAGTGTCAGGCTATCACTCCTCCTGTGCTCTCTCCTGGGCTCTCCAGTGGGCAGAGGCCTGTACCTGCTCACTGACCACAACCTTATTTCACTGGTCAAAATAGCCAAGAGAGAGTGTAAGGTGTTAGTGCTGGAACGAATCCAAGAGGCACACTGCAGGTAAGGAAACGGCTGTAACACTGTAACAGTGTCTGATGAACCCTCCATGATGACATGGCCTATTTTAATTAACTTTCATTTTATCTAAAAATAAAAATACAGTCATCAGAAGTAGTAATTCTTACAGCATGTTTCCAGCACCATCTCCAATTTACTAGTCAAAGTATGGAGGAACACAGTTAAAATTAGGTAAATCTTTGGAAAACCTGATTTAAAACAAGGGTTCACGTTATATAAAGATCTAGATAATGGGTATGGAAACTTAATATGTCGAAATATAGTATATAACTGGGCTCGTATTTCAATTTTCCAGCATATGACAATTAATTGATGTGATGTTCACATTCAGCTTTTAGTTCTAGAAAACATTTTAGACATACACAAAAACAGGTGTGTGAGGTTTACGAATGAACAGATACTCTACAGTGAAAAAATTCTGGTAAAATTCTGAACCGGAACCAATCAAAGCGTGTTAAGCCGATCCTTACTCTTTTCCTCCTGTCAGATGACCTGGAGAGGAAGGTTGTACTGAAGACACAAATCAGTGTTTGATCCTTCTGACCAGAGCCTCGTTGTCTGCCTGAAGGAGACATTTAAGGAGAAACAACGTGCTGCAGTTAACAAGACCTGGATGGAGTGTTGGAAGGAGGGGCAGAGAGGAAAGGAATCAAAGGCCAGAGTGGAGAGAGGAGGGTGGTGTTGGGATGCTGCCGGGCAGAGGCGATGAAAGAAAAGCCCTTGTGGAGCCACAACAATTCTTCATTTAACTGGTTAATCATTTCATTGGATGAACTTACCTCCACTTCATATCAACATTTTTATCCCATTCAGTTTTTTTTAAACATTTTCTTCAAGGCAAAATTTTACTGTTTTTTTTCTACCTTTTTTTATTTTTTTAACAGGTTTTATTAAAATATCTGATTGTTTTTTTTGTTTGTTTTTATTCAAATGGAAGCTCTTGTGTTCTTATGGAATTAAACAGGGAAATCCCAGATTGCCTCCTTGTGTCAGGCCAGGGACCACAAATTAAGATGGATGTATCCAGTAGTTTCTTTTGATAAAGTTACAGTCCAACATTTTTCAATTAAACTTGTTAGCCATCAAACCCACAGTCAGATAAAAACATTACAATGCTTCCGTGCAAAGAGCCCTAACCTCAGCACCATCAAACACCTGTGTGACGAACTGTGAGCCAGACCTTATGACTGGGGGGAAAGAGAGCATAGCACAGTAAAAGTACCAAATAAAGATGTTTAATAATAATGAGATTAATAATAAAACTAATATTTATAATAATAAGGTGAATAATAATACTAATAAAACTAAATATAATAATAGTAATGATAATCATAATAATTGAAGCAGTGGGTATCGAGCAGGCTCATTGGGGCAGTAGGTGGTTTGCAATCACAGATCCATACTCTGCAGCACCAGGGGCAGAAATACCTGTGGAAAGCGACAGGAGAGAGGAGAGAGATGGGAAAGCACAATACTACGGGAGAGAGAAGAAGCCAAGTTAGTAACGAGCATTGATGGGATATGAATGTGTACAGATGGAGAGGAAGAGGAGGAGAGACGAGCTCAGTGCATCATGGGAAATCTCTCAGCAGTCTAGACCTATAGCAGCATAACTAGGGGTTGGTTCAAACCAAGCCTGAGCCAGCCCTAACTATAAGCTTTATCCAAAAGGAAGGTCTTAAGCCTAATCTTAAACGTGGAGTGGGTGTCTGGTTCCCGGACCCAAACTGGAAGATGGTTCCACAGTACAGGAGCCTGATAACTGAAGGCTCTGCCTCCCATTCTACTTTTGAAGAGTCTAGGAACCACTGCAAGCCTGCGTTCTGGGAGTGCAGTGTTCTACTGGGGTAAAAGGGTTCTATGAGCTCTTTCAAATATGATGGTGCCTGACCATTAAGGGCTTTGTAGGTGAAGAAGAGGATTTTAAATTATATTCTGGATTTTACAGGGAGCCAATGCAGAGAGGCTAACACAGGAGAAATATGATCTCTTTTCGTAGTTCTAGTCAGTACTCGCGCTGCAGCATTCTGGATCAGCTGGAGAGTATATAAAGATTTGTTGGGACAGCCTGATAATAAGGAGTTGCATTAATCCAGTCTAGAAGTAACAAAAGCATAGACTAGTTTTTCTGTGTCTTTTTGAGACAGGATGTGACTGATTTTTGCAATGTTACATAGGTGATAAAAGGCAGTCCTTGAAGTTTGTTTTATGTGGGAGTTAAAGAACATTTTCTGATCAAAGAGAACTCTTAAATTCCTAACAGTAGTGCTGGAGTCCAGGGCAATGCCATCTATAGTAACTATATCATTAGATAATATGTTTCTGAGGTGTTAGGGGCCAAGTAAAATAACTATAGTTTTGTCTGAGTTTAACAGCAGAAAGTTGCTTGTCATCCAGGTCTTTATGTCCTTAAGGCATGCTTGAAGTTTAGCTAAATGATTGGTTTCATCTGGCTTCACTGACAAATACAATTGGGTGTCATCCACATAACAATGGAAGTTTATGGAGTGTTTCGTAATAATATTGCCTAAAGGAAGCATATATAAGGTTAAGGCCCATGGTGTCTGAATCAAATGTTCAACTATGACATAACTATCGCTTTTGGCTGACTGCACAGTTTTGGTCATTTAGTGTATCTTGCTAACTAGAAAACTAGTCCCCAAAGCGAGCGGGCTTTTGGTCAGAAAAAGTTTGTGCTAAGCTAAGCTAAACGTTCTGAAACTGTTTCTGTGCTGAACATCAAAATTGATGTTGATCTACTAAATCTGATTTAGGTAATAGAACAAATAGAGAGAGTTTCCGAAAGGTCAGAACGCTCCTGCAAAAAATTTGTAACGAATTAGGTTAATAACTGCAACTTCTTTGTTCCTTGTTCAACATAAAATCCTATAACATGTAACCAGCTTGTCTTTCACCCTTGATTTCCTTGATTTCCTATGTTAGAGAAACGTAGCCTAGGTGATATTATAATTGATAGACTTAAGGTTAGAAAAATAAAAATGTAATTGTTTACAAACATGCCATAGTCCGTCTGCAGTGGATGGCAGCTGCATCTCAACTCAGACTTGAAGGGTTGTTTTCTTGCACCTTTCTTACAAAGAAGTGGTTTGCACTCAGTTTAACATTAATTGGAATAATGTTGTTTTTTTTAATAGGACAGAATTTCAATGACCCAGCCTTATACAGTCGTCTTCACACTGGCTGATTTATTTAATTCTAATTGTTTTAGTGCTGCCTATTTATTATTAATGTTCGATCCTTACTTTTCAGTTCTGTAGAATCAGGTTTTAAGGTGATGCTTCTGTCTTCTTTTTTGACCTATCATATACACTGCATGGTCTAACAGTGTATCAATGTACGAGCACCTTCTACAGTCTAGTTTCCTCATTTTGTTGTCCATTAATTTTAATAACTGTGTAGCATATGATAAATAATAGTTGAAAATAACTGATGTATAATGCGAGTCTCATGTGTATGCAGTGGAAGCAGGGTAGAGGTCTCGGTGGTACTGATATTCAGTTTTTTTCCTCTAGCATTTTCCCCTAGAATTACTGTAAATTGTCAAAGTGAATGCAGCTCTTAACGACACTGATATTGTAGGACCATAAAAGTCTCTGTTCAGTATAAGACTTACTCAGGCAGTGTTTTGGGAGGTGAGGAACTGTTTATTTGCAGGTGAAAATATTTGATTACATTTTATGGACTAAAACCACCCACATTGCATTTTCTTCTACAGTGGATCTAATTCATAAAGCTTTGCTGTGGTCAGTGAAGAAATTAGTATCAGAGCTGGACCACAATGGCTACCTGATATAATCAATTTTTCTGATGTAAAAGTGCCTTTTTAAGTATAAAGCTCACAACCTTAACTTCTTTTTTGTGCTTCGTGTAAAGAACGATATAATTTGTCTTTTATTTTTCCTTCTCCAAGATTCACCGTAAGTGCTCTAGGACAAATTATTTCTGATGTCACCCAGGGTCATCAGGTGTTTCAGGTGCTAAATATGGGGAAAAAAGAGACCGTGTTTGGTCCGTGTTGAGGCAACTATTTATTTAGTTGTTCAACTCCAGAGGTATTTCCTTGAGAGAAGTGTTAAGATCTTAATGACTGGAAGCACTAACAGAAATATCTATCTATATGTAGATATAGATAATCTCTATATCAAGTAAATATTAATTTATTATTATAAACTTTAATCTTCACGTGTTGAATTTGTTGAGAGATTCCAGTGTTTTTCATGTTCAACTGACCTGCTGGGCCTGTCGAAAACTCTGTCATAACAGCAATTAATAGAAATTAAATAATTGGAAGTGTGCTCAGTAAACATTGTCCCTGTAATCAAAACCAAATTATAATGTTCTTTCCAGGAACCTTGCTTTGAATTTACAGTTACACATCAGTAGAAAACTATGGGACCGCTAAAACATTACCCATACACATTTTAGCTAAGGTAGAAATAAATGTGTGATTGGTAAAATCTGAAAAACTACTTCCAGCAGTAACTGTATTTTGATTAATGATTTTTATAAAGTGACACTTTGTATATAACACAGCTAAAGTTACAGCAGATTGGCTGTTTCATTAGGTGAACGTAATAGAAATGTTTCACTGGAAACTGAGCTCTAACAACTGATGTGAGTGTACAAATTGTCACTATGATTTACACGGCATTGCCAATAGAATGTAGTCATGTAAATCCCACTGGTTTAGCCTGCCTTCTATGTCATAAGTTAAAATATTTTCAACCTAAAGCTTTCTGCTGCACCTTGCGTACAGATGTGAATCACCATGATTCCACACACATCTGGAGAGGTCATGTAAAAAGTAGGACTGCAAAACCCTCGATAGTAGCACCTTGAGGATGAAATGTTCATTACACTCCGCATTAGTTGAGTGTTGGACAGATTGACAAACAAACTGATGATTTACTGTAACTGTTCTTGAAACCTTACCAGAAGTTGAACTGAATGTAAATGGAATGTACTCAGTAAATGGTATTGTAATTTAACATTTACCATGAAGACTTGAAGATACTGTATCTTTTGGAAAAAAGTTGAAGGGTTCATCCTCTGGGGAGCATAAATGTCATTGCGGTTATTCTGCTCCTTAGATTTGAATGTTTCTTTAATGTAAACAAATGAAACTTTCAGAGGAAAATCCAGGGGGGGTCACCAAAACAAAGATTCAGATCTTAAAGACCATAAATGTCCATATCAAATTTTGTGTAAATCCCACTTTGATTTTTCAAAACACCTTGTCGTGGACCAAAGTGTTGGTTGACAGGAATTTGATGGTCAAGTCATGAATATTAATATGAAAGCCAGTCAGTTGTTGATGTATGCTTGTACCATTGTACCATTCCAGTATTGAAGCAACTACGAATTGAAAACATATAAGACTGCTGACATATCTCATTTTCATGATGATATTCATCAGGACACTGTTCATACTCAACATCAAAATGTTGAAAGTGAGGCCTGAAAATGTGTGGAATTTTACAACTGGGACTCCTTTTGTACACTGGAATAGTGTATTGAGCTCTTTTGAGTCTGGCTGCACAGAGTTGCTGTTCTTTGCAGTTTTGGAAAAAAAAATTAAAATCTGAATGTGCCTTTTAATTTCATTCTTTTATATTGAACCTTATGGCTTAAATGTTTTTAGTTATATCAGTGTGTCTGGAAGATTATTGTTGAACTTTCCAGTGTAACATACGGGTGACAAAATAAAGGAAAAACCAACATAAAGTGTCTCAGTAAGGTGTTGGGCTGCCAGAACAGCTTCAATGCTCCTCAGTATAGGTTCTCCAAATCTCTGGAACTCTGCAGGAGGGATGGAACACCAATCTTCCAAAAGATATTCCCTCATTTGGTGTTTTGATGATGGTGATGAAGCGTGTCGTCTAACAAGTCAGTCCAAAATCTCCCATAGGTGTTCAACTGGGTTGAAATCTGGTGACTTCGAAGGCCATAGCATATGATTCACATCATTTTCATTCTCATCAAAACCTTCAGTTTACCATCATGCTCTATGGATGGTGGCATTGTCATCCTGTTTCTCCAATAATTTTTCAGATTTTTCCCTTAATTTGTCACCCATCTGTATGTTTTGGGATGTACTGTTTTTCTACCTACTTTAGTGACAAAGTTTTGCTGGATAATGTGTTGGTCTTTGATGTTCATTCATTTCAATCATTTCAGCTGCATACATTTCATTCCACATACTTCTGTAAAAACAAGACTTAGTCCACAGTGGCTCTGTGAGGCTGATGGGAAAGTCTTTAGTTTCAGAATTATTTCGACTCTCAAGGGACTGCTTCAACTTCAACTAAAGTAGCTTTGAACATCATATGTGATGCCACAAAGGTCTTATCTCAATGAAAACACGGTGGAGGTCAAAATGCCATTTTGCACAGTTGTTCTGATGGACAGTTCATTATCTACACAACAAAACATTGTACTTCCAGCTTCTTTGAAATATCTGATGCACATAGGCTAATTGAAAGATTTGGCAGAGATTACAAATGAAAACAAAATATTGTAACCAATACAATTAAAAGTTGGCTGCACTGTCATAAACATATTGGAGTAAATCCAAGACCTCTCCATTATCAGTTGGAAGCTGGTACCTGTGCTGTTGGTGGTTTTGGTAAGAATGGATTATTTGATGAATTTGAGTGTTTTAAAAAACTATTTCATCTTCATCTTTCATCATGTTTTTACAAATATTAACAGAGTTAGCTAAAGAAAAAAAAGAAAAAATTGTAAAAATATTCTCAAAACGGACAATGCTCAGTAGTAATAGAGAATTTGGCAGAACACATTTTCAAAAATATTTTGATTGATAAACAGTCATGTTATGACTATTTAACTTGCAGAAGAAACAGGAAAAAGATCATAGTAAGAGTTAAAAACTTGGAAAAGAGAATGAAAGATTCGCTGACAAACACATTCATTTAGAAGATAAAATGCAGCCCAGGAAAATGCAGCTTTGTGTCATACTTTGTTGAGTTGTGAGAGATTGGATATTATTATATCAACAGCTCACTATCATATTACACAGGGACATTAAGCTGGACCCACGTGTGGCTCTTTTTTTTGGGGACTATGATGTACTCTTCAAATGGGGTTTACATCTGTCTCACAGTAAATTGAATTGTGAGTGAAACACCAATTGCAGAATGAAATCTTATTGCAAATGCATCACTTTACCAGTTTACATTTTTTTTAACTGAGTACATTAGAGTGACAGTGTTAAGATACAAAAAACACAGATATACTACATTATTGCTCATTGCTAAAATGTTTATAGAAAAGTAACTTACTGACACCTTTGGCTGTGTCTGTCTGACATATGATCCCTGCCTTGCAGGTTGTAGCAGTCCCTCTACTCTCCTTTTCAAGTATTTGGTATCGGACAATCTAAATTTTGGCCTGGTAGATGACAAGTTGGGATCATCAGACTTCATCCTGCGGGGAACATGACTGTCTGTACCCAAATTCATGGCAAGCGTGCCTAAAAATCCCCATTATGTGTAAAAATAAAAACAACAAAAAGGACAAACACACATTTTCTTTTTTTCATCACACATTTAATTCCAAAAATACTTATTACATTAATAAAGCACACACTTTCTGTTAATTAAACACACATCTGAGTAAAATTACATCTTCAAAAGGATAAATTAAGAAAGCAACACATGGACATGTGCACGATATCTATAATATTCACACCTTTCATGAGACAAAAACTACTTCCTTCATTTCATGCAAAGTTTTATTTTTCTTCGCAGACCTACTGAATAAGCTTCAGAACAGATGGTGCATGTTTGTGTCATATAGCAGGTGTTACATTAAGGTAAACACTAAACAGGTTGAACAGTTTTTCATCACATAGTAGTCGCTTTGTTATTTCTTTGTTCATTTATGTTAGTAAATGGAACACCTAAAATAGAAAAACATGATATATATTAGAGCTGCACGAATAATCACCATCAGGACTTACAAGAAGCTATGACACTGATTCTTTATGTTTTTGCTCACATGTGAAATCTGTCTACAAGCATTCAACGCAGACTAAATCTGAGTTCTTTCAAGGAAATTCCTTTGCAAAGATATAGTTTACAAACCACGCTCTGCTCAGCTTTTGACGAGAAAATTGTAAAAAAGACATAAAATTGACTAAATGTGCACTCTGGTAGATTACCTATTTGAGGTAGTATTAAGTTTGTAAGCCAACGCTAAATGTAGTCTTAGTCCTGAGATCAAAATTTCATGTGAGTTTTGTCTTATTTAGTCAACTTAAGCTTATTTCTATAATATTATTAGGGATAATTCTTACTTGTAGATTTCATGCTGAGTTTTTTCTCCTCACACTTCTTTTTCCTGTGGAGAGAAAAACCAAGGTGAGAGACTTAAAGATGAACATTATTAACAGGGTTTACATCAATATAGGAAGAGCTGTGTGGGAGATATAGCCATTTAAACACACAATGCCCAAAGTTTTGGGGTTCAAAAGTAATTGGATGAGACAAATTTAAGAAAAAAATCATCATATTTAATATTTTGTGTAAAATCCTTTACAGTCAATTACTATGTGAAGTCTTTGAACCATAGACATCAGCACACACTTTGAATCTTCCCTGGTGATGCTCTCCCAGAGCTGCTTATTGTGGGGTCTCGCTGCCCTTAGTCTGTTCTTCACCAAGTGGAATGCTGCTCAATCAGACTAGTACCAGGGGATTGACTTGGCCAGTTGAGGATATTTTACCTCTTCACCCAGGAATGCTCTGTGGTTGCTTTGGCCGTATGTTTAGGATTGTTGTCCTGCTGAATTATGAAAGGTCTTCTAATGAGTTTGGAGGCATTTGACTGAATCTTAGCACACAAAATGCTCCTTTATACCTCTGCATTGAACCTGTTGCTTCCATCAATAGTAAAATGCTTTTTTAGAATGTAACTGTTGATTGTGGCTACCTTTGATATCTCTCTGATTTAATTTTTGCAGTTTATAGTCTTATTTTTATCTTTGTCGCTTGCATGGTCACCTCTTCACCCCTCATGTTGACATACAACTCCACCTCAATCTATCAACTCTGAGCCATGTGTACACTATTTCGTGCTCAAATGACACACAGCTGCCGATGTAAAATGTTGTAGCCAAGTGTCCAATTACTTTTGAACCCCTAAAATTTGGGCACTATATGTTTAAAGGGCTATATCTCCCACAGAGATCTTTCTATTTTGAAAACCTACTCAAATTAAAGCTGAGACTAGGCACTTTAATGTAGTATTCAGTTTGAAGAACAAAAAATTTGTCTATACTGTATATGTATATTAATTCAGCAAATGTCAGTCAGCAGTCCACACACACACACACACACACACACACACACACACACACACACACACACACACACACACACACACACACACACACACACACACACACACACACACACACACAGACACACGACCATATCAAATGTTTGTACACCACAGAAGCAGTTGAGACTCACTTGGCTTTGTGTCTGCAAACACACACAATGGTGGTCACAATGATGATGACAGTGACTGAGACTAGAACCACAATCATGATAATCCACTTCGTTTCTGTAACAAACAACAATTGCATTAAAAAAACAAACTTTGAATCTTTTTATCAAAATTTTGGGACAGTATCTCACTACAATGAGTACTTTTTTATTATTCCAAACTTTTCATGAATATTTTCTTTTCCTGGCAGAAAATGCTTCTGCATTCTGTTGATCTGCAGGTATAGAATGAATGTTTTGCCTTCAATCAGAGCTATCTTGCTAATTAGTTATGCAGAATATAGATGTCCGCCTGTCATGTAAATACTAAAGACTCTAGTCATAAGTTTGTAAATAGCATCAGTTGAGGAAAGGTGCAAGCTTTTTTATTTTAGCTTTTTAATTCCCTGAAGAGTGAAACAGATGTTTGAGCAGGCCATACCTAGTCCTCCACTCTGTGTCATCTCCACCTCACAGTTTCTGCCCTTGAAGCCCTCTGCACACTGACAGGTGTATGTGTTGTTGCTGGCTTCCTTACATGTTCCTCCATTCAGACAGGGGTAACTGAGGCAGGGACTTGCTGCAACACGAAACAAAATATTACTGATTTTTTTGACAATTTGATTTAATTTGTTTCTCTCACAATCATTGTTCTAACATTTATGAAAAAAAAAAACAGTTTTAACATGTTTCCCTTTGCTGTAGAGGTTTTTACTAATTTTCACACATTTGTGTTATGTACTGTAGGAAGGTAATCAGTGAAGTCATTCTTACAGTACATAAGACGAGCTAACTAGGTAGCTAAGGCTACAGAAAATCAGGTTTCTTTTGCAGATTAGGTTCAGATAGCACAGTTTTCTCAGTAAATTAGGTGCTATTTACAAATAGATTGCAAGTGCAAATTGAATTAATGTTGCAGCACACATTTTCCCCGTGCTTTTTTGTCAATACATCTTCCTCTCAGTATCTCTAAATATGACCATATTAGTTCCAAAATGAAATAGTTGAGTTTTACATATTTTTGTACTATTTTTGTACTCAGGAAATATTTCATTCACAGACATTTGCTAAAACAGTGTACATTTTATTATTTGATGAGTTCTAAGAGATGACACTCAGTTTGTCATCATTCCTCTCAATTTCACTTTTATGAGGAGGCCGACATGGTGGATAAACTTGGACTGTGAATTTACACTGAAATGATATTGAGTAAATGATGAATGAATTATAATTGTGGAGAGCTCTTTCCATAGAAGCACAAACACACACACACATACACACACACACACACCTCTGTAGCAGTCACGTTTGAAGTCATAGATGGTGCACATGTAACCATCCTGGCAGGTCTTTGGTTGGCACACGGCGCCGGTGCTGGTGCATTCACAGGACTGAGAACAGTCCTCAGTCACAAACATCTCCTTCAGCTGCAGGATGGAGGGAGAGAGAAGAAAGGGAGGATGAAATTAGATCACATCATCACACAATGACACACACATACACACAGTCAGTGCTTTAACTGTTTAATAAGGCCTCTTACAGGGTAGTATCTGTTGAGGAAGGTGCAGCCACACTGTGTGTACGGCACACACATTCCCTCACTCATGACAAAGCCTCCGGCACACTGGCACCCCTCCACACAAGTAGCAGTGTCACATTCAGAGGGTGCTGCCAGGTTGGCGCAGGAGGCTGGGCAAGGTGACATACAGGAGGAGTAGGTGCTGTTGGCATCACAGGAAAGGACTGGGAGAGAGAGAGAGAAGTCACAAAACTGTGTGATATGGATAATGGCTGGTAATTTGAATTTATACAGTTGACTTTGAAGGTAGTTTTAACAAGCTAGTTGTAGTTTCCAAGGCCACAAAAAGTGGTGGAAGAGTGGAATGAGATTAAGGGTACATTTACTTTGAGCTCTAGATTACTTTGACCATATTAGTGGTTTTGCTTGTTTTAGCCCATTTCCTTTATATCTTTTATATTTGACACATTTTGCAAATTTGCAAATTCTGAAAATTACGGTAGTGTCCTTGAAATGTGAATGTTTTTTCTTTAGGTTCTAAAATTCCATTGGTTATCATTCCTTTGTATACAATATGAAAATTTATAAGAAGGCTCTTGAAACTTGCTTGAATTGTGTAATTCATCACAGTAAACAGAATCCACATTCAATTTGGTCAAAGTGACATTATTATTATTCTCATAATAACCCTAACCCAAAACCCTACTTTGACAAAATGTAATGTAGACTGTTAAAGTATATCTTTACTTAAACTGCATTACCACCGCAGTCTTCAAACTGATTTTCATACAGTACAGAAATGATTCCTAAACAGTCAGCAAAAATGGCAGTATTTATGATTTGAGGTAAATGGGCTAAAACAAGAACACTACTCATTCTAACATGCTGCCTTTACTGAAAATCTCTCCACTGTGGTTCTTCCCACCTAATGTGAATGCAGTGTGACTTGTTGTGTATGTTCAGCATCCTACCACAGTCCAGCTGCTGTCTCCAGGATACCAGTTTGACTCCAGCCTCTTGACAGGCTGCAGCATACGCTTCATAACTGGCACAACGCAGCATTGCACTGCCACGCTCAGCACACAGGTCAAACAAACAGTCACTGAGGGAAACACACACACAGACCATTTTGGAAAATTTGGAGGAGAGGTGTGAAGTGTATCAAGTGTTATATTGTAAATGCACAAATTAAAACAGCACTGTAACTCTGTCCAGAGGAGAGTTCTACATACACTAATGGTCAAAAGTTTTGGAACAACCCCATTTTTCCAGTTTTTATTGAAATTTCAGCAGGTCAAGTCCAGTGAATATCCTTAAATGGTAAAAATGTTAATGTTAAACTGCCCAAGGTAAAAAAAAAAAAAAAAAAAAGGTTTAGGTCAACAAAAACTAAAAAATCTTGTAAATTTCATATAATACAGGACTTTTTCCAGGATTAGAAAATTATATTTATATTATATTATATTATTATATTTACATATTATTATATTTATTATATTTACAGCTTTCCTGCAGCAATGGAAGTAAATTAAACACTTGAAAGTTAATTCAAACATTTCCAACAGGTGCCCCAACTTTTGTTGATTACTTACAAACCCTCTGTCTGCACAAAGACAGTGTTGGAACAAACTGTTTTACTACACTCTCTGATGCATTATTAGGCCAAACTGTACTGCATGAAGTAGTACTGTATATTGCAATCGGAATGGTGAGAAAAAGGCAGGTAACAATGGAAGACAGACTGGTTGGTCAGGGGTTCATCCTACAGCAAGATAATGACCTGAAACATTAGAAGAAAAGAACTAGACAGTAGGCTTCAAATGATGGAAGACCAGCACAGTTCCCAGATTTAACTCCCATCAACGTCATTTGGGATGAACGGGACAGAAAGTGAAAGCATAGCAACCTGCAAGTGCAACACATTTGTGGGAATTTTTACAACAGTGTTGGGATGAACTTTTTTGAAGAGTATTTCATTTCCATTGTAAAAAGAATGCCATGACTGTGTTTGGCTGCTGGATGAGTCAAAAAGTTTGATTAAATTTAGTTCCATGAGAAGATTACATGATTCATTGTTTTTATTTTTTCTAAGCTTTAATTTCAGAAACACTGAGACATTGAATTATGTAAATTTAAATAACATCTGGAAAAATGAAGGTGTTCTAAAACTTTTGACCAGTAGTGAACTCCCATACACACGCACACTACTCACTCCTGGTAGATTTTGGCTGGTAGGGTGGCATGGCAGGCGGCAAACGGTCCCTTGGAATCAGACAGTGCTCCACACTGAGTCACGCTGTTATAATCATTGAGCTGAGACTGAGAGCAGTCTGATGTCTCAAATCCTGAGTCTGGATCAGTCTCCACCACTTGCCTGGAGACAGATGGAAAGGACAGAGGAAACAGAGCTTTGATAAAACTGCTGTGTCTAAACTGATGTTTAATTATAACTGAGATGGAGGAGGTTTAAAAAAAGCAATTTGAAACAATGCAAAGTGCCAGTCTGTTGGTCAGAATTTTTTTTATAAATGCCAGAATGGAATATTAAGATGTTATCACACCCAATGATGTTTGACTGTCAAGAATTCCCGATGGATAAAATAATAAACGAAAGAGCCAGCAAAGGAACAGTGTAAAAATAGTAGAACCTGGGACCTTTTTTACACTGATGGAGGACTTATGTACTTGCTCTTGACTGCGTGTTTGCATGATGAATAATTTGCATATCCGGCACTAGTTTGTGACCACTAAAATTATGTGTCAATTAGAGGAAAATAAACCCATGCAAGGTCAGGGCAGTATGTCAGGATGTTGGGTCAGATCAGAAACAGACTTTAAACAAAACACAACAATAATGGAGGGGCATTTGAGAGAAACTAATCTATGAGCACCGCTACTCTTTCTGCTCAACATTAGCCATATGGAGAAATGAGGAAGTCATTATATTGTTAATGTTGACAACACCATGTTCACCAAATTTTCAAGGAAGATATTTTAGTGAGAAGTCACAAGTAGTAAGTATCAGTGGGATGTACATGTGGATAAAAAACAATTATACAAGTGCTCTGAGCAGTGGAATTTACCAATAGCTAAGTCAGTCAGCCCAATAGATTTGTCCAGGGCATAAAGTTTATGTACAGAACAAGAACACTCAACAACTGCATACCAGATTGCCATGAATCTGAAAGGGAAAATCTAAGGTCCCAAGATTATACAACACAGTGATGATACAGTGATTGTGGGAACCCTCTGATTTTTGTTCTATCACAATCTCTGATTTTTGTTCTATCACAATCTCTAACACAAATAGTTTTATTTCATTAAACTGCTGTGGATATTCATGATCCCCTACATATAGACCCTAATCTGTAGTAAAATATTCTAAAATCAAAGTTCACTTGTTAGTTATTTCCAAAGCTTTCAAACATATCCTGAAGTCCTCTTCAGTGAAGGAAGTTGCTCAAGTGTCATAATAATAAATCATAAGTAAAGACAAATGTTATTTTCTGATAAATTGCCACATGTCATCATGTAACCAAAATTCATTAGGTCACAGACTGAAGAAAGCTGCGATTCGAAAGATTTGGACAAAAGTAATAATTAAAACTTTGAGTTCAGAATACTTTAGATGTTTCTTTTAAGTGTTTCCAAGGTCAAGAATAAATCTCCACACTCATGAATGTTACTAATCAAGCCCCACTTTGAACCAATTTCAAAATGTATAGAAACTGTATTTACAGCTAAGGCAGTGGTCCTACCTATGGGCATGGATTACGTGAAGAAGGTCGTAGATCTTCAGTCCATCAGCCTGTCGGTCACTGACCCTCCAACTTTCTCCAAACGTGTTGAGGTCCCTGACCACCAGCCCATCTGGCTTCATGTACTCATTTCTGACAATGCCATCGTAGTTTCCACATAACCCTCTGACAGAGTTCTTATAGGTGCTGGGCAATATGATCTCTGATACATAAACAGAGAGAAGGGAGGGAAATGAATGGATTCACAAACAAGCCAAAGAAAGGCTCAGTTAGAGAGGGAAGATGTTTCTTGTTCTTTTACCTCCACGACTGTTTCCATCAAAGCGCACAGTGAGTCCAAAGTCAGTGGTGAGCTGGACCTGCCTGGAGTTCATCGTGATGGTCAAACCATCAACTGGACTGAGAGGAGGTGCAACACGCTCCCCATTCACCTAGAGGAGGAAGCAACTTCAAGCAACAGCAAAAAATAAATGGTGACAAAGACACCACACGAAGACAAACTACTGACCAGGACCGTCTTCTTCTGCAGGAAGCGAACATTGACACTGTAAACATCAATGTATATCTGATCCAAGAATGACACCCTCTTATTCCCCCCACGTCTGATGTTCCTTCCCCTAACCACCAAGGGGGATAGGGAGGTCAGCAGGTTGTGGCCCTGAGTCAGGACGTAGGTGTAGGGACCCTGGAAGTGATGGGTAAAACCATCAAATGTTCGGTAATGAGGATCCCCAGAAATGCTGCACTTGTCAAACTCTAAAGAGGATGATAAGTTAATTGGAATGATTAAAAAGGGATAAGATCAAAAGAACACAAAAATGTACTCTGTAGCAGGATATTTACACTTCTTTTCCATTAAGTATTGGACTAATTTTTCATTTACATTTTTAAAGTTTAAAGTCTCCAAACTGTACACTGCCTAGCAGTTGAACATGCTGTAATATGACAGATGTAGTGTCTCAGAGTGGTGGACTCACTGGTGGGTTTGCAGTAGAGGTCTCCATATTTGTCCAGTGCACACACTGAGTTATTACAGCTGTGGTCCTTACATGTGATTTTTCCACCAAGGTTACAGATACATGAGCCAGCACATTTATCTGTCAGCCATGAGTCTCCCACCTACACGTGCACATAAACACACAACATTTAGGCTATTCGGTGTCATTGTCAGTTGAAATTTAAATTAATGATTTCGAATACAATGATTTATTGTTAAGTGTGACAATCTTTCCTTTCATTCTTAAGGACATGTTATGTTTGCGGAACACTTGCCTGTTTCTTTTTTACACCTGACTGCAGGGAGCTTCAGCTGTTGGTGCTAAGACATTGTGCCCATGCTACTCGGCACTACACTTAAAATAACTCTGGAAGTGGCAACTGTAATACTGCAATAGAAGCATATAGTGACTCCATGACATTTATCATAACTGCATTATATACTGCAAATTATATAATGCCATTATTTGAAACAGGCTGGGCACACGCAGACCTTTGTTCTTTTCCCCTATTTTATACGTGAATTTGGTTTGAGAACTCACAAATTAAGCAATGTCTAATTTTTAGACTCATCACAGATTATGGCCGGAGTGTGAAAATTATCCCTTTGGGATTGTTTAATTTGAAGGATTTTTAAAAACCTGAAGAGTCGAAAGTATCCTAAGAAAAAGATTCAGAAAAATGTCACTATAATTTTGTGTGACTGATTTTTTTTTTTTTGGCTTTATTTTACTTGTCTGTAATACCTGACTAAGAAGCAGCTTTCTGGAAAGAACTATGTAATTTGGTACTAAGCAGATCAGTTGAAAATGCGAAAATGTAAAATTTTTCAACAGTCAAACACAAAATTTAACATACATAGAAAATAAAGTTTCAAACAATAAATAAATAATAATGAACATTTACTGGAGTTTAAAGGAAGTGTTTCTTTCCAGGAAATGCTTATTTTCCCCATAATTAGCTCAGAATTTTATTGTTCTTTTCTGGAAAAAGCCTAGGAAAATTAGTGGGAAATTATATAGAGATTAAGCAATTTGAAAAAATAAGTATTATCTTTTTTTCTTTCTTATTTCTGTAATTATTTTGTGGAATCTCAGATTTATTTTTGGTAACTTCAGTGGGAGCTGAATGCAGACTGGAAACCACTGGTACCTACCTTTTGTCTGGTTCTCTACTAAGATCTGTACCATAAAAAAAACTCCATCTGCAACTTTAATTCTTATAACCTGCATGTGTTTCTGATTTTAGTATTCAGGTTGTTCCTGTGTAGAACTATCAGCAGTATGGACTCACATCATGGTACTCTCCGTCTGAGTCCAGACAGCCACATTTGTCCAGGGGAACACACTTGTTGTCACTGAGCACATATCTGGCGTCACATTGGCAGCCCTCCACACAGGTGGTAGGAGGGAGGTGGCAGAAGATGGGGAAGAGGTCAGAGCAGGTTGGGGGGCAGGGGGCGGTACAGTCTGAGTAGTGGCTGTTAGGAGGGCAGGGCAAGGCTACAGGGAGGTAAGAGAATTATGTATGAAAAGAGTAAAACTAGAATCTTTTATCTTAAACTGTTGATTCGATTATAGTAACTTACGACAGAAGGTATTATTCCTCCAGCTGATGGTGACCCCGGCGCTCTGACAGGCCTGAGCGTATGCCTCCATGTTGTCACAGAGCGTCACCTGCATGCCGTCATACTCACACATGTCGTAGATGCAATTACCCAGAAAAGCTTCGGGGAGCACCAGAGAGTGGCAGGGCTTGAAGCGGTTGGAGAGGATGACCTCGTTACACTGAGCCTCGAATAGCTTCTCTTCTTCTGCAGTGCAGTTGGGGTGGATGTCTGGACGAGTATCTGGCTGACAGCTAGAAAGGAGAATGTTTGGATTAGTGGTTTAATCAGGCTCTGGGATGTTACAGTGTTGCATCTGAGTGACTTAGCTGATGTATGAACTCATGGTATTTTAAATGACATTTTTTTTTTTTAACTCCATCTGCCTGTGATCCAATTGGATAAGATAGGTAAGATTACTGTTGTTCAGTCCTATTTATTGCAACTGCAGTACACTATCTTTAGACCCCTCTTAATCGTCAGTATGTTGTGAATTCCATAAAACCATGGATGGCTTACCAAATGAACCTACTGGTACAGGCCCAGATTCTGATCCAGGCACTGGTAATATTTCTTGTTTGAAAGGTATAAAGCTCAAACACAAAATTACCAGAATGAGAAAACAATCCCAAATTGAGAAAAAACAACCACAAAGAGACACAAATTGACAAAAAAGAGATACAAAATGATTTACCATATTGGTAAAGACTGTGTTAGCTGTTAAAAGAGGAAAATTGTCAAACAATGTGAACCAACCATGTACCATGATATCCTGAAGCTTCATTTTCATTATTATTGTTAATTATCTTATATTAGATTTCAGTTCAACTCAGTTGAAATCGGTCAGCAAGTCAAAACATATCACAAATACTCGAGCACACTGATTATGTAGGCAGCTCACTTATCTCAAAATATATGCAAAGTGTCCAAGCTGTGGGAAATATGGGTGCACCACAGGAAGCTGAGGTAGGATAAATTTGTATTTTGCATGATTGTTTTTTTGTCTGTAACACTCACTATCCCCGTGTTCTGATGTTTTTAATTGTTATTATGAGCAACAATGGCTTTCCTGATGGGTTCCTTTAATATTTGTGTACTGATTTAGCATAGTATTTGAACACAAAACACTCAAATTCAAATGTAGTTTTCAACTAACAGCAGGAATTTTGGTACTACCCTGGAAACAGTAAAGTTCCTTCTTTAACTGTGTCATTTTCATTACATTGTATTATTTGGCTAACCTTACGTCATACAGTACTGCTATTTTTGGTGATATATAGTGCAATAAGTTAATCTAATATTTTAGAATAGTGGTCAAGAGAACAGCAACTCCACTCGAAACATGTTCCCGCAGCTACAGTATGCTGTGTGTATAATTTTTTGACCCCTTATTGTGCACCAGCATCTTTTTTGATACTACCACTTGCACAAAAACTGTAAATGTTCAAATTGAATACAATGATATGTAATATATAAACAACTTTCATAGAATTTATTAAAAACCTTACTGACTAGAAAATGTCAGTTGTACTATCAGAGGAACTCAATACTGAGTTTTAGTAGATAAGCCCTCAGACTACCATAATCATAGTAAACCATGTGTAATGTTTGTAATCAACTGACCCAAGATCACTGTCGCCATCTGATTTCCAGCTGTTGCCCAGTTCAATCACATCCTTGGCTGGTTTCTTGTTGGGCATCAGGTTGTCATCAGAGGAGTTGTGGTTGTAATTCCCACACATGCCACACAGCTGGAGAGGAAGGAAGTAGAAATACAGTGGACCGTGACAAGCTTGCATCTTGTAGCATTCATAATCCAGTAAAAAAAAAAAAAGCAACTACAATTAGAATGATACCAATGGTGAAACCTTTTGCGTTTGATTGTCTGACTTGACACTGAGAAATTGAGTGGAGGAACAATAAGACAATAAGGCTGATCTGACATCTTCCTACCTTATTGAAGTATTCTCCGGGAACAGTTATCTCAAGGTGATGGACTCCGTCAAACTTCACCTGCAGACCAAAGTTTGTGTCCAGCAGACTGTAGGATCCACTGGTTATCACCTTGGCTCTGGCCAAGTTAGTGGAAACTGGGGTTCGCACCCGTCGTCCATTCAGCTGAGACAAGACAGAGAGAAACACAGACATCAGTCAGCCGCTGATCATTTCACTATGTTGTATCAAATTACTGTTTTATGCAGTTATGGCCCAATATTCATTAAGCCTGAAAAAAAACCATTCCTTACCAGAATTCTGCGGCTCTTCTGCAGTTCAACCACAGTATCATGAGGCAGGTAGACTTTGACAGAGCGAACATAGGACGCCTCCGGCTGACCTCGCTCCTCGTTTTTAGCCACTATCTTAAAGGGAGTTACCTTAGTGGTGTTACACACCTAGAGTATTCAGAAAAATGATTTAAAATGTTTTAGTTTTATTTTTTGTGACTCCTAGTTTAAGAATGATTTATAACAGGCTTAGCAGGCAAACCAGACAGTGGCACAAACATGACAAATGTGTATCAAGTTGAAAAAGAACTGTGAAATACAGGTAAATTCATCTCACACCTCCACTAGCGTGTAAGTGCAGGTGCCCATGAATGTGTGCATCACACTGTCAAAGGTGTAGTAATGAGGATCTCCAGCCACGTGACACACTCCTTTACCTGAAGAGGGAAATGAGGCTCAGTGAAATGTAAAAAATGTGTTTGGTGATTTCATCAATAATTGGCTCAAGTAGAGAGGATGAACAAAACTACAAAAATGAGACTCAAATTACAGTAAACCAGAATAATTCCTTCATCTGGGTGTATGGAAAATGATTAGTTCATGATTATTCTTAAAATATTAATGTAGTGAATATTTGGTCATCCAGTCTGTTGTTAAGTTTACCTGTAGAGTGACAGTCCAGTACTCCTTCTACCACTTTACACTCCTGTGCGGGGCTGCACTGCCAGGGCTCACAGGTGATGTTGTGGTTGCCATTACACTTACAGTACTCTGAGCAGTCGATTTCTGTGAACCAAGTGTCTCCCATCTACACCCACCCACACATTCACACACACACACACACACACACACACACACACACACACACACACACACACACACACACACACACACACACACACACCATTAGTGTGTTCACACACACCATTAGCAGATGTTCAAACAAATTTTCTTGCAACAAAACCCAAGAAAAGGAAAATCAATCCCGCTGAGTGTTCCAACCGAGCACACCTACCGGCCTGTACTCTCCATTTCCATCAATACATCCACACTCACTGAGAGGGACACATTTGTCTCCACTGAGGACAAGACCGGGGTTACAGATGCATCCCTCAACACAGGGCTGGTTGCAGGAGCCACCAGGGCCCGCAGGGTCCTGACAGCTGGGCTGTGGACAAGCGTGGCCACATGGGGTGTACTGACTACCTGGGGGGCACTTCAGAGCTGGAGGGAGGAAGACATTTTAAAAAGGAATGTTTGCAGGATATTTTGTGTATTACACAGCATTAGAGCTTTCATCAATCTCTAAACCAAAATGGTGGACGTGCTATATATATTTCTTCAAATGTAAAGCTGCAATTGATAGTTTTCAGTTTTTTCTCTCTTCAGTGTGTGCAAATAGTAATATTAGTCATTTCTCCTTTTTGAACCAGTAAAGGCCCTGAACTCAGAATTTGAACATTTCAAATTTTGGTGCCCTCCGGTGGAATTATATAAAGACAGGCAGAAGTGACTCAGGGACAATGGATCTTAAAGGGCTCAAAGGAACACATACTGTAGATTGCACTATTTTTGAACAGGATTTTTTTTCTAATGTAAACGTCAGTGCCAACAAAAAAATTAGAAAGATGAGACAATCACATAAAATTTGAAAAGGCTTTAATTCTATAAATTATACGGAGCACTAAGATACTAATTCTAATTGCATCGGACAAAGGACTTGTCTCTGGACTTGTCTTGTAGGCTGTATTTGATACCATTGACCATCATATCCTATTACAGAGACTGGAAGATTTAATTGGCATTAAAGGAACCATTCTAAGCTGGTTTAGAATCAACTGCTGGTCCTATTTATCAAATCAATTTTAGTTTGTGCACGTTAACGATAAATCCTCCATATACTCAAAAGTTAGTCACAGAGTTCCACAAGGTTCTGTGCTTAGACCAGTTCTATTCACCTTATATTTGCTTCTGAGGTGTATGTTTATATATGTAGAGCTGTGTTTATATAGAGGCCCTAGGTCAAAGGTCCTCAGAGGGTGCCTCACAGTTTGGGAAAGGAAGTTTATGTTTTGTGATCGAAACCATACATTAGTGACAGTTTTTAGGAAAAAAACTGCCTTATTTAAGAGTCGGTAGTCAGACTGATTTCCAGAGTGATTCATCGGCTTCACACTCGCTCACAAGCAGATCTGCAGATGCTTGACTTGACGCTGTTCTTCTTTGTAATAAAGCTTTATATGCAATCAAGATAGTGTCAGCGGAGTCTCCTTCATCCTCTTCACATCATCAACACCATCTAATAAACTGCACTTCCTTTAGGCAATATTGTTAGGAAACACTCCATAAACTTCCATTGTTTTGCAGATGATACCCATTTGTATTTATCAGTGAAGCCCTCTGAAACCAATCTGTTAGCTAAACTTCAAGCATGCCTTAAGGACATAAAGACCTGGATGACCAGCAACTTTCTGCTGTTAAACTCAGACAAAACTGAAGTAATTGTGCTTTGCCCGCAACACCTTGGAAACATTTATCTTTTATTATTATCTAATAAAAAAACTCACATAAAACAAACTTCAAGGACTGCCTTTTTTCACCTATGTAACATTGCAAAAATCAGTCACATCCTGTTTCAAAAAGATGAAGAAAATCTAGTCCATGCTTTCGTTACTTCTAGGCTGGATTATTGCAGCTCCTTATTATCAGGCTGTCCCAACAATTCTTTATATACTCTCCAGCTGATCCAGAATGCTGCAGCACAAGTACTGACAGGAACTAGGAAAAGAGATCATATTTCTCCTGTGTTAGCCTCTCTGCATTAGCTCCCTGTAAGATTCAAAATAGAAATTTAAAATCTTCCTCCTCACCTACAAAGCCGTTAATCGTCAGGCACCATGATATGTTAAGGAGCTCACAGTACCCTATTAACCTAGTAGAGCACTGCACTCCCAGAACACAGGCTTGCTTGTGGTTCCTAGAGTCTCCAAAAGTAGAATGGGAGGCCAAGCCTTCCGTTATCAGGCTCCTCTACTGTGGAACCATCTTCCAGTTCTGGTCAGGGAGGCAGAAACCCTCTCCACATTTAAGAGTAGGCTTAAAACCTTCCCTTTTGATAAAGCTTACAGTTAAGGCTGGCTCAGGCTTGTTTTGCACTGAGCTCCTCTCTCCTCCTCTTCCTCTCCATCTGCATGCATTCATATGGCATCAATGCTCATTATTAACTTGACTTCTTCTCTCTCCCATAGTTTTGTGCTTTCTCGTCTCTCTCCTCTCTCTTCCTGTCGCTTTCTGCAGGTATTTCTGCCCCTGGTGCTAGAGTCTGGATCTGTGACTGCAAACCACCTACTGCCCCCATGATCCCTGAAATAACTTCTGTTATGATTTGACGCTATATAAATAAATTGAATTGAACTCAATTGAAGATACCTATATATGTATGTTATGATCCTAATGGTAGTACTTTGGTTTGTACATTATTATATGTTGTGCTTTAAGCCCCCTGAGGCTGTTGCTCCGTCATTAACCAAGCTGCAGTTTAAGATTTAGGACTGGTTTAAACCTGTGCTGTCTGGGTCAAAGTCACATGATCACATAAACTCTAATACTTTTTCCTCAGAGCCTGTGGTTTAAACTACACCTGTGGTTTAGTCTGAACCCGGTTGCTGCGTCCTGTAGAAATCATGTACACAATCAGGACTTATCCCACTTTTTTCCTACACAAATTCGGCTCAGTGTGAAAAAAAATAAAACATGCAGTAGGTAGAAGACAACAGGTAGCCAGTCCAAGTCTATTTAGCAGGATTATATTGTATAGCTTGATGTTCTGCTCTGGTTTCATCAGAAATCCTAATAGGGCAAAATAAGCACTCAAAGTCTGTGTGATCAGCTCAGACCTATAGAATTTTATTACTGAGAGATCCACTGAAGAAAGGAAAGCCCCTAAAATTAAATATGTCTAGTGCTGTATTTTCTGCTTTACTATCCAGTTTGGATTCTAATCTCACACTCTCCAAAGTTGACTAACTTATAAAGAAGGAAGTACAAATAGAAATACAATTTAATACAATGCAAACTGAACAGCAGTAAATACCAGCTTCCTTATTTTAATTGATGTTGAGTTTTTATTGATACTTCCTAGTGTGTTGATCCAGTTATATGGTTATATGGTCATGTTTGAGACTATAGCTAATTTGAAATGGTGTTTTTTGATACAGTTTGTCTTCACAAACTTTAGTATGAAAATCATCATTGAATCTGTAATTGAACTGCATAATTAACAGTTAGACTATGACAATAAAAAATTATATAAATATAATTCATGTGCAAGTGTTTCTATTTCATGTTGTTCATTCTACAAATCATCATAGTTAATTTGAACTCTGTCCACACATGAATCTATCACATACCACATGAGTTTTGTTACAGGCCACATGTGATGGTGTGTCTCCAGATCGCCAGGTGTAGTCAAAAGTCTTGGGCTGATTTTTATTCCCACTCCACCACCTAAACTCCTGTGGAGGTCACTGTTTCGGAGGTTTAACATAAACCTGTTGCAGCCATGGTTTAGTATAAGGACAGATTTATACAGCTTAGATCATTTTGTTAATTTCTAAAATGTCAAATCTCTCACTATGTATGTTCTTTTGAAGAAACCACCCTTTAGCACACAGATGCGTTTTATACCACTGCAACTTCCGGGTTAGCTGGATCTATTCAAAACCATAGCTAAGCTAAGTGACGGAGCAACAACCCCGTTGAGCTGAAGGAGGTGCCTCCTCCCACACATTGAATAGATCCTCTGATTCAACCTAACATCAACTACTCCCGCCCTTCATGATAGCTTTGACATCAGCAGACATGTGGAACTTGTTCCTCTATTCATAGAAACAGAGTTTGATTCATTGCATTAGAACACATTGGATCTGCTTTATGCTATCCTAAACATCTGTGGCTGTTTGTTACAATGTTAACTAGCGGGTAAAGCGCCAGAGGTGAGTTCTAGTCTTTCATTAGGGCAAAAGCTAGATTATGAGATTGTGAAATCAACTATTCTTCATGCATATGAATTAGTTCCTGAGGCGTACCGCCAGAAATTTAGGAAAAAACTGGCACATTATTTGACATGTGGTGTCATGCCACCAAAACGAACAATTTTGCACAGTTGCAGGATTTTTTTCATGAAATGTTTAAAAATTGCTGGCCCGATAACATTGTGTATTTAAATGATCAAAAACGTTTGTCTCTCTTGCAAGTAGCAATGCTTGGTGATGAATTTGCGTTAATGCATATGTTTTCCTCATCTGTGTTCCTAAAATGTTACGATTCGGCAGAGAGAGAAAACCATTACGAAGTCTTTGGTGGCAATTGCCGGTTTTACTTAATATGCGATCCTGTATCTACTGACATGAGACCGGACATCTGGTTCCTGATTGTCCTCTCTTAAAGAGAAAGAGAATCAATTGGGTAGATTCAAAGCAGTCCTAGTGTAAGCCAAAATGTAATCAATGTACAGACAGATCGCAAAATTGATGAATACGACTCGTTCCTTTCACATGGTTTTCTGTCCATGCACAAAGATGGCACCAGTTGCATGCCAATTAAAATCCTATATAATATTGGTGCCAAACATGCTCATTCATGCTGGTGTACTGCAGCTTTCTAATCAAAAGTAGTGTGGCTCAGACATATTGGTGCAGGGAGTTAAAATAAGCATTTCATACGTGCCCCTCTATGCCATCCAGTTTTCCTTCCTCCATTGTGTTTGGCCCCATACAGGTTGGTTTGTAGTCCGATTTACCAATATCAGGGATTGACCTCCTTTAGCCAGAGGAAAAGTGTCTCTTCTGAAGATGTTGAAAACTCTGATGTTAACTTAAGTGACTCTTTTTCTGCTGTGCTTAACTCGCCCTCTGTTTTCTCTGTGTGCGCCAATATGCGCGCCAGCACTTCTAAACTTGGTAATGTTCGTGAACAGTTCTGTTTTGTTAGCGAGCCCAACGAATTGAGTAACTCCAGATTTGTGTAAAAGTCAAAGAGTGTAGCCTTAGCACTGTTGTCTGATCACCCAAAGTGTGTGATGACATGCGCATGCCATGTTTTGGTGAGACATATGTGTATCAACGCTTGTGAATTCACTAGTTTAAAGAAATCTGTGCTGAGAAATTTTCTTACCAGACACCAGCTGTTTCCAGCTCGCAGGCCCAATAATGTAGTCCATATCTCATGAAGTGACCAGCTATCTAATTTAAATGCCAGATTGAGGGAGGAATACCCCAGTGAGTCATGTAAATGTGTAAAGCATAATTCCATCTGTGATAGTGCTGAAACTTTGTTTGGTCGCTATGCTGCCACCTAATAGTAATGATGATGAGTTGAGGCGAAGTTCTGTCAACTAAAAAAAATCAGAGATTGTATCCAATTTGTATTTGTTTTTGTCAAATACACCTGTGCCAGGTAATAATCAGTTTAGTGTTTATTCAGTCCTTTATTCTTAATCCCACTCATTTTTGCCATTTAAGTAACTGAAATTAACCAGTCACCTAAAGATAGTGTTATAACCTGTCCCCTTTCTCATTTTTATGGTATGTTAAATCAAACATTTCTTTAGGAAGAATATGTCTGATCTTGAAGATAAGATCTCTAGATATTTCATGTTGCATCAGGGGCATAACAGGGCATAACAATGTAGCATATATCAAACTTAAAATTTACTGATAAAGTTCCCTGAACTGATAGAAATCCCTCAGCTAGAAGGGTGAGTTCTCCATTGCTTGAACAAGAACGCCTACTTTCCTTTCATGAAGTAGGTTACTGTGTTTCCTTAGCTAAATGAGATCCAAAGATTACTGAAGCAAGTAGGTAAATAAATAGCAGCAAAACCCCCCGGGTGTATTGAATTGATCAAAGTTTTTTTGTTTATTAATTCAGCTTTTCATTTCTAACAGGAACATACTAACAAACATACACAAAAACTTACGACAGAAGGTATTGCTTCTCCATGCGATGGGGACTCCTGCAGCAGCACACATGTCAGCATAGCTCTCTATGGCCTGGCACAGAGTCACGGTCTGACCTCCAGTGGAACACATGTCGTATGCACAGTTTCCAAAGTATGGCTTGGGGGGCACAACAGAGTGGCAGGGCTTAAAGATACCTGAGGTTGAGATTAAAACACAGGGATGTAAAGGAGGTGAATGCCTGGCAAACCCATTTTACTCAATTATCATTTTCAGGATAGTATTAGGCTACTCTATTAGTAGTATTAGAAGCATTATCAAGGGCCAAACTAAGCCTTTTGCGGGTCCTAGGCAAACAATATTTCTTAAATATGTGACAGCAATTTGTGAAGCCTTTAAGGGGATAATCACATGCTTGATGACCCCCTCAAGTTAACTATATGTTTAGGAACTATCATATTCATATTTCACACTATACTAAGTATCAAAAAAATATGATTTTTTTTTTTATAACTTATGATGTGTTATAATGTAATCACTTTGTCATACCATTCCCCAAGATCGACCTCCACCCCAGCATCAACTAGTCTCCATTCCCTTATGGGGGAGGTTAGTATCAAAACTCCCAACTCCCTTTGCTGAGCTTAGTGCTTCTTGTCGAGAGGGATGAGATCAAAGTCTAGACACCAAATATATAGATTGGTGACAAATTAAAGGAAAAACCTGAAAAATGATTGAAGAAACAGGATGACGATGCTCCTATCCATAGATTGGGTCCCTGAATGATTTGAGGAGTAAAAACATCAAGAAAATTATGTGAATCATATGCTATAGCCTTAACAGTAACCAGATCTCAACCCAGTTGAACACCTATGGGAGATTTTGGACTGACGTGTTAGACAGCACTCTCCAGCGGCATCATGAAAACACCAAATGAGGGAATATCTTATGGAAGAATAGTGTTCCATCCCTCTGGCGGAGTTCCAGAGACTTGTAGAATCAATGCCAGTGCACATTGAAGCTGTTCTGGCAGCATACGGTGGCCCAACACCCTACAAAGACACTTTATGTTGGTTTTTCCTTTAATTTGTCACCCGTCTATATGTGAACACTGTACATTCTACATTCACATAATAATCTGTTCAAGTGAGTTGGCTGACTGAAATAGATCTTGCAAATCTAATAATCATCAGACCTGTTAGTACTGTGTGTTTGCTTGTTAAATGAATATATGACGAACATTAGATAGATATGTAGATGGGTGCTGTCACTGCTTATTTTGTTACTCAGTCCTGCTAGAACATATTTCAGAACGATCTATTCTAAAGGATTCAGCACTTTTATTTTCCATTTATGTTGCCTGTCTATGTAGGCTTGGTAGTCTGTTTGTGCTTGTGATTCTGATGACAGGGGTGATGATAAGTGGATGTGGTCAGGGACTTAGGATGTGCAAGTGGCTGGTCTTTAAAGTGTTCTCAGTATGGTGCATTGTGTGTTTGTGCATGTATGCATGTGTGTCTGTGCGATTGTATAATACCGTTGAGATCAGTGATCATGCCACAGCTGGTGGGCTTCTTGACCTCCTCCTCCACTTCCTTATCACAGTCTTCCTGTCCTCCACCATTGTTGCAGCTTGAGAAGAGGTGGAAGTTTCATTAGAATAAAGTGATTGTGGTAAAATTTAATGAAATCTATATGAATAATTATTGAATTGCTGTTGAATTTGTAATAATGCCTAAGAGTCGTTGCAACACAACGTTGGACTGTCCAGTCTTGAAGATTGAAGTGTGTCAGTCAATACGTTTACATGCACATTAATATTCCATTATTATTGTCAGGATCTGTATTCATTTTCTTGGCATTTCCTGTTTTATTTTGAAGTCTTGGTTCTGTTGTGTTACTGTTTGTTTTACTTCCTGGTTTTTCCCGCCTGTGTTGATTACTGTCTCCACCTTAATGTCTTTCACCTGTGTCTTGTTTTCTGTGTATTTAAACCGCGCCTCATTTCTCATGCCTTGCCAGATTATCGTTGTTACCCTTGTGTTCAAGCTCTCTCGCATTTAGTCCTGATTAATTCCCTGTGTCTGCTACGTCTCTCGGATTAAAGATTTGGATTTTGGACATTGCACTTCTGCCTGACTCTCTCTCTCTCTTGCACTTGGATCCACACACGCCTGCCCTTACAATTATTCCGAATATGACAATATTCACAGAAACACACCTACTTTTAAACATTATGAAAAACTTGGATATCAACAGGTTTTTGGATATGCGCAAATATACCATAAATGATAAAGTTAGAAAGCGCGTAGCCATAGGGCGTTTTACGATAATTGGAGTTTGCACGGCTCCATGTAAATGGGAATATTAGTGGAATATTCACTTTCATTAGCCATGTAACTGCTTAGTAGGAATATTGTCTTTTTTGGAATAAGAGCAAAAAAACGATATATTTTTGCATGTAAATGCCATGAGTGTCTGAGATATGCTTATTATAAACTGTTCTAACTGCAATATGTTATTCAGCGAAGAAACTAACAATGATCTTGTCCTCATTGCAGTTTGGTGTAAGAGGCTGGGGGAGGAAGGAATGGTTAAGAAGATTCTATGATATAATTTGTTCCCTGTATCCAGAAATAAATGCATTAATTTAAGTCAATACAGAATGACCAGAACATTTTTTTATTTTTTATTAATCAGTTTGGCATTGTCAGCAGGATCACAAACACAGCTTGACACAGGTAAATATGAGAAGGCTCTCTTTTTTTTTTTTCTTTTTGTCTTACCCAGTGATCTGCTCGACAGAATCAAAAAGAGAAAATTGTATTATTTGAGTAATTTGTCACAAGTAGGGTGAATCATTGAACTGTGTGCAGAACCGTGACACATACTGATTCTATCTCTTATATTCTTCTGGTATGTTTTTCTGGTATGTTACTGATTAATTACACAGAGCTGAGTCCAAGTGAGACTGGTGGGGGGGCACCAAAATGTTGAGAACAGTGAGTGAAGAAACCACAGTTTGTCACAGTTACTGAACTCACATATTTAAGTAACTCTTGAAAGTCTCCAGTTGCATTGAATGTATTATCTGCTGCCATAATTTATCAAATTTTCAGGAACCAGGGAATACCCTACAAGTATTGCATCTGTTACATATGTTATTTTCCAACAGTCATGCATCGCTGCAGATCTGTAGCCCAAGTAAAATACAGCCTCAACTTTGTGTCCGGTGATTCTAAGAATCAGAGCAGGAATCATTTGAAGGGGTACAATATATCAAAACACCTAGAGCAAAGAGTAGGAGATAAAGAGAGCACTGTGTGCATCTGTGTTACAAACTCCAAACCAGCTGATGCATCCTTTGTGGTGATGATTTATATTTTGTCTTGATGTGACCCTCTGGCCTTGTAGTGTGAAGAGCAATATGTGAAGTTTAAGAGTAGATTATCAGTGAAAGGTCTCTGCCTGTGAGTGATGTGGTTTGGTTTTTGGTTATAATTATTTGTGCAATCTAAGCCTTAACTTTCATTTCTATAAAGTGTATGTTTTAGTTTAGCTGAGATTCAGCTAAACTAAAACATGTTGGCTGTTGTCAGTTTGAAACCACTCAGTTTATTATGCAACTTTGTATGATGCATATTTATGCATCATACAAAGTTTTTTAGTATGATGCATAAATGTGGATGTCTGACATGAGCATTTTAAGCCTTTCAACTCTGCTGCCTCAGCCTAGGAAAGTTGACAGAGTCCTTTCAGTTCAGCCCAGTGACACAAGTCCTTTATGATTATGAGTTGTATTTTCTTGAGATGCAGCTAATGGCAGCACAAACCACATGGTCATCTGGATTTGGAGGAAAGTAACCAGATTTTGTTTGCAAGCAGAGCTGATGATTTCCTAATCCTGAATGTTTAAAACCAGTGTATTGTATTAATTGATTTTTAAGGTTATATTTTGCTAAATGTTAGATATCAGGGATATAAGTACTATGTGCAGGTTAAAGACTTTCGTTGTTATTTTTTGGTCGGTTTTTAGTCTTAAAACATTGTTTTGACAGTCTTATCTGTATTTATTGGCAGTAGGTTTGAGCAATAATATTGCATGGCATATTGCTTTATCATTGTACACATTTCTGTTGTCCTAAGTTTAGGATTTCAAGCAAATTGTAATCAAAAGCTACCAAAATAAATTATGTAAGATTTTGTTTTAGAGGGTTCTAGTTCCATGCATAACAATGGAACATACAAGCATTTTGATTATGATATTTTGACTATTTTAAATGTGGTTGTGCATATGTTTTTTATATGGAGATAAATACCCATGTCAGAAAAATATCCATATAAATATTGTGATAGATTTGAGCCATATCATTGTTCATTCTGCTGAAGAAAGCTCCACTCTCAGAAATTGAGAAAGTGGTGCTGGAACTGATAAAGATGAACTATCCAAGCCAGATTTAAAAACAAGCCTCTGCTTTCTTACATTTTTCAACTGATTCACAGCCTTACCCAACCATAATAACATGAACACAACAGGTAAAGAATAAACTGAGTGGTTTCAAACTGACAACAGCCAACATCCCTGGCTTGTATCCAAAGCCAACCTGTAGCTAACCTAAGCTAAACTAACCTGTAAATCATATTGATAGCTAAAAGACATTTGCAGAATATGCTGCAACATGCAGTGAAACAGAACCTACTACGGCCAGTCCTGTCTGAGGCCTTAAAAAAACCTAAACACAAAATAGAAGATGCAGGAAAATGGAAGTAAAAATGGAAAATAAGATGAGAGAGAAAATGTAGGATCTACTGCAAGTGTTAAGATACATCATAATCTGAGGCATTCTTCCTGTAAAAACATAGGTCCGCAGGTTGTCTGTGCAAGCAGTTTCTTTTGATCTTATTTTCATTTTATGACCCACAGTTACATTCTATTATTAGGTGACCTCTGGTGGCCATAGTGAATATGATGGGAGCAAATGAGGGAGTCAGGTGATGTAGTATAAAGGGCAACAAAGTCCACATTAGGAGCGGGTCGAGATGGATGAATGAGTTTACAAAACACAGGAGTTTGACACAGGAGTTTGACACAGGAGTTTGACACAGGAGACTGCTGTTTGTTTTCCTTAAAAACTAATAGTAATCGTTTCTTTTATCCACCACCTTAACCACATGTATATTATTGTAACCATGACAACAGAGGTCCTCTTACCTTAAGGAAGTACTTATTTAACCCAAATCATGATCTTTTTCGAAAATCTAATTAAGTCGTTTTTGTACCTAAACCTAACCATACCATGACCATTAAATAAGCTTAACTGCATGTTTATTATTGTAACCATGACGACAAACGTCTGGTATACCTACAGCTGGATTTTGGGAGACCTATGGGTCGTACCAGAAAGTAGGGACAAACAACCTATAAAGTCATTCAGGTTGGAAGACTTCCAATCCAACAATAATGGCAGGACAACATGCAGTATTGAAACCGTCTGTCACAGTCTGCTTCCCATTATTCCTTAGCCCCTGTCTCCAGCCCATGCTTACTTATCCCATTTCCTTATGTACATGCTAACTGTGAGTAGAGTCCTGTTGTTTGTTCCTGGCTGCTTGCCTGCCTGCCTGTCAACTAACCTGCCTGATTATCCACCTGTCTGCCTGTAAGCCTGTTTATCTTCAATTAAAGTATGTCCACTGAATCTGCCTGCATTTGTATCTGCGTTCAGGTTCTCCCTACCTGTGCTGCTACCAGCAGTTGTGACAACATGGTCCCCAAGAGCTCAATGATATGATAGAAAGTACACCTCATCATTTGAATAGGGCTATAGATTATTTTTTACAACTGGCTATGCACCAGATGTGCTACATATATCCATCAGATATAGAAAATGCTGCAGAGTGAGTGAAGACAACTTCACCATGCCTCCAGCTACTGTTAAAGGTGACTAGTTGCAAGATGTTGCTACTGATGATTGAAGACATATGCCTTCTCTCTATTGATAAAAGTTGTAAACAAACAACTGATTCTGGTTCAAGAAGGCTTGAATCAAGGGCAACTGAACTTAGGTGTAAATTCTTCAAGACGTTTCACATATCATCCAAGAGGCTTCTTCAGTTCTGGCTGACTGGTGGGGAGTCCAAGGTACTTAATCTCTGTGAGGTTGTTATCAAGGCCAATTATGCCAATAGGTTTGTTAGTGATCCTGGCTGTTGTAACAACAGTCATTAGAGTCATTGGGGTCACCTAAGGCCAAGTATGAATGACAGTCGTTGGAGTTTTTCGAGTCATGTGAGGTCAGTGTGATTGGTTGTTACACTTCCCGGGAAGGGATGAAAGGACAGCATTTTACGTGGGGGATAAGTGGTAATCTAGACCTGCTCTTCTGTTGAAGGGGGTTTTCTCTACTATAACGCAGATAGCCTTCCTCACTCCTCTTTAAAACGAACAGTCCTCCCGATCCACAATATGTACGTTGTTCTCCTTGAAGGAATGTCCTTTATTCTTCAGGTGTAGGTAATCTGCTGAGGTTTGACCTGAGGAGTTGGCCCTCCTGTGTTAAGCCATGCATTTTGTTTAAGGGTTGTTTAGTTATATGGATAATAGGTCTGTGCTTTCCTTGCTGCATTGGACTGCATACACTAGATTTCTTGTCCTGTGTTTAGGTGTGTGACCTTTCGGATGGACCAGTTTCTTTCTTAGTGTTGGGTTTGAAAAACACTGAGCTGCAGTGCTTGTTGATTATCCTCCTGGGTTTCTCAGATACTCTGGATATGTATGGGATAAATATGTTGCATTTATTTATTTTTTTGTTCACAACCTGCAGTGTTGGTGTTCTTCCTGGATATTGTGGCTGTTTTCATTAATCCACAACTTTTTAATGCATCCTTCACATGTTTGTACTCTTTCTCTTGGGCCTGGGAACTTATTGACATATTATTAGCTTAGTGGTACAGAGTTCTGATAATTCTTTGCTTATGTTCCAGTGGGTGGTGAGACTCAAGGAGTAAGTATTGGTCTGTATGCATGGATTTCCTGTATATGCCAGATTTCCTGTATATGCCAGTGTGCAGGCTGATAAGACCCATGCATGGTGGTCCCAAACATAGCAGACTACTATGCCAGGGTCACCACATTAGTCATTAACACATATAAAGTCAACCAAATCCAGCTGGCCTTTATTCAACCCTTCTTGGATAACCATGACCTGGATGACTGATAATCTTCACAAACAACTGATTTTAGTGTCATCACCAGTGGTGGAGGATGTATTCCGATCCTTCACTTAAGAAAAAGTACTTATACCACACTGTAAAAATACTCCAAATTAAAGTACTCAGTCGCCTGTGACTGATATACTATTATATTATTAGATTATTATTACTGGTGCATTAATGCTTAAACAGCATTTCACTGTTGCAGTTGGTTGAGGATGAGTTGATTTTTAAATATTTTATATAGGACTGCAACTACTTATTTTTGTTATGGATTATTTTCATGATTATTTTCACTCAATTTGAATGATTGTTTGGTTTGTAATTTTTTTTAAAACAATGCTTGTTTTGTCCATCCAATAGTCCAATCCTCAAAATTGTTAAAAATAAATTAAAAGGATTAAAATTATGTCAGAGAAAAGCAGCAAATCCTCACATTTGAGAAGCAGTAACCATGAAATGTTTGGCATTTCTCCATGAAAAATTACTGACTTAAACAGTTTTCAAAATAGTTGCCATTAATTTTCTGTCAATCAGATAATCACTTAATCAACTAATCACTTCAGCTCTACTTGTATATATATTTTTAGGTACAGTACTCTATGACAAAGTTATAAATTAGAGTACTACGTTATTTTTTATAACTCATCATATGGTTTGTAAATAAAAATCTTAAGCTGTACTGTAACTTGTAACTATAGTTGTCAAATAAATGTAGTAGAAATTTCCCTCTGAAATGTAGAGGAGTAGAAGTAAAAAGTAGCATTAACTGTAAATAATCATGTAAGGTACAAGTACCTCAGAGTTGTACTAAATTCAATACTTGAGTAAATGTACTTAATAATAGGTCATCACTGCATGTCATCAGAGACCGAAAGAGTCTGTAACAGAGTTTATAAACTGCTTTCGGAATGTGTAGGAATCTAATGCAGGCACAGAGATGTAAATGTAATAAATAAAGAAATCCACTCCGTCCACTACAAACTAATAAATGGCCTACACGCAAACTATTTATAAACTCAGTGATACAGATTGGCAGACAAATAAATGTTCACAGGTCTGATAAACACAGGCAAACTTGGACTTAGTGTCTTTCAGACAAAAACAAACCAACAAACCATCCAACGAAGTGTGGGTCTTTAAGGCCCTGTAGTGCCTTCTGTATGGGAGCAGAGAAAAGAGATGGTGAAATGGGTGAGTACGAGTAACATCCTTCAAGATGCTCTTGGCTCTGCGCAGGCAGCGTTATCTGTATTTTCTGTGATGTGTTAATGAGCCTCTGAGAGCTTTCCTGGCTGCTGCAGAACAGTTGGCATACCATGTTGTGATGCAATATATCAAGACACTCTCTATAGAGCAGTGGTAGTAAGACTGAAGCAGCTTTGCGGACTGGTTGGTTTTCTTAAGTGTCCTTAAAAAGTACAGCTGCTGTTGAGCCTTCTTAATCAGAGCAGTGGAGCTGATTGTCCATGTGAGGTCCCTCAAAAATGTGGATTCCCAGAAACTTAAAGCTGAAAATCCTCTTCACTTCTTCTGTGTGTGTTTAGGGGGAGTAGTCCGCCCGGTGTTTCCTGAAGTCTATGATGAGCTCTCTTGATGTTCAGTGAGAGGTTATTATCAGAGAACCATTCAGCCAGTTTACAGACTTTGTCTCCGTTGGCTGTCTCATCCCCATTTGAAATCAATCCCACCTCTGTTGTGTCATCTGCAAATTTTAGATTTTAAGATTTAAGATTTGATTCTTTCAAAGCATTTTGCTATGATGGGTGTGAGTGCTACCGGTCTATAGTTGTTCAAATAGCTGATGTTAGTCTGTTTGGGCACTGGTATGATAGTGGCTGATTTCAGACAAGCAGGGATAGTAGCCTGGGACAGAGACAGGTTGAATATATTAGTAAACACATACGCATGGTGATGGGTGTAGTCTCTGAGTACTCTCCCTTGGAAGCCAACAAGGCTCCCTTGGAAGCCTTGTTGACATTCAGAGTGCTGAATGTCAACATCTCCTGTGTCTCTATGGTAAGTACATGATTGATGGTAGCTGGTGGGGGTGTAGTTATATTGTGTGACCCTTTTGTCTAAAAGTGGGCAAAGAAGCTGTTAAGCTCATCTGCCATTTGTTGCCTGTAGGTTGGTCACTGTTGCTTCTGTAGTTGGTGATGTGCTGTATTCCCTGCCACATGCTTGTTGGGTCCATTTTGGTGAAGTATTCCTCATCTCTTTCTTGTATTTGGCATTTGATGCCTTTCTTCGGGTTGTGTCTGGCAGCACTGTACTATTCTCTGTCACCAGATCTGAAGGCTGCGTTGTGGTCCTTCAGAAGGGTCTGGACATCCTTTGTCATCCATGGTTTCCTTTTTGAGAAAACATGGATGCATTTGTTGATGGTGGCATTTTGCACACAGGTCCTGATGTGGAAAAGTACTGTTGAGGTGTATACCTCTATGCTTTGATTGGAGAACAGGTCCCAGTTTGTGAGTTGGAGTCCTGCAGTTGAAGAGACGCACCCCTCTGGCCAGGTTTTATCGGTTTTACTGGTTCCTGTTTCTTGAGAATGGGTCCGTAAACTGGGGTTAGGAATAATGATAGATCTCGATTGTCCAATGTGTGAGAGAGGTGAGGCCCGTACCCTTAGATGATGTTAGAGTAGACACAGTCCAGCGTGTTTTTCCCTCTGGTTGCACATTAAACACGTTGGTCAAATTTAGGCAGCACAGTTTTAAGATTGGCGTGATTAAATCTCCAGCAACAATGGAGACCAATTCTGGGTATTTATTCACTTTTTTATTTATACTGCTAGCACATACCCAATTGCTACATTAGTAATAGCATCTGGTGGGATGTACAGAGCTCTGACAATAAAAACAGAAAACTCCCACAGTAGATAGAAGGGTATGCATTTTACTGCCAGAAACTCCAAATCAGATTTGCAGTTCTTGTTGATAATGGCAGTGTTTGTGCACCATTTGTTATTAAAATTTATACACAGGCCACCTCCTCAGCTCTTACCAGAGTCCTTGTTTCTGTTGCTGTGGTGGTTGGAGCAGCCTGCTAGCTCGATAGCTGTGTCTGGGACTCCTGGATTTAGCCAAGTTTCTGTGATAATCATCACGCAGATATCCCGAATAGTTGTCAGCGATGATAAACCGTGTCTCAGCTCATCTATTTTTTTGGAAAGCGACCTGGCATTGGCGATGAAGAGGCTGGGTAGTGGAGGTCTATGAGTGGCCTTCCTTAGAATTGCCAGGATACCGGACCGGCATCCTCTCTTCTGTCTCCTCCTCTCCGGTCTCCGACGCCTGCTGCTCACTATGGTAATCGATAGAGGCCCCGGTGCTCTTGCTATCTCTGCTGGTATCTGATGGGACTGCTGGAAGGCACTCATAGTGACAGCTTGGTGTGTAGAAGTTCTTCCCGGCTGTAGGAGAGGTTCGATGCACCCGGGTTGAACAGAAATAGTAGTGACGACATCAACAAAATTTCTTCAACATTATGTTTCAGGGAGCCCTCAGCTGCTGTGTCTTGGCTTGGTGACTTCAGCTTCTCCACACTACAGGTCACTATAGGTGCTTACAGAACACCAATGGCAGCAAAACATCTGCAGCCGTCATCAGGTCAATTTGTAAATGCAAATAGACTTTTACCATATGCCTCCAAATCAAGTATATAAATATATTCTTGTTAGTGTGGATTCGTTACCAAAGGGGTTGAATAAAGTGAGCTGAAGTATTTCCCACAAGTATGACATGGGTAAAATGTCTGATGAAAGAAATAATTCCCAGATTTGGATTTCTGCAGATAATAAATAGCTATAAAGGGACACCTATAAACTCAAAAGTCACCCAACAGCTGAGTAAAGTGTTAGGGATAGATTGGAAGCTGCATGTTCCTTATCACCCCCAGAGCTCAGGACAGGTAGAGAGATTGAATGGCATAATTAAAAAAAAACTAACAAAGGCCATGCAAGCGATACGTTTTAAATGGCCACATGCTTTACCATCCACATTTTTGATACTAGGAACACAAAATTGCACAGATGTGTGAAGCAAACTGTTGTAGCGCTAATGGTGTAGGAACTTTGGTGATATGAGCTATGTTTTTTGAATGAATTGCAGGATTTTGAGAGGCTGTGTCACTCAGAGAGAAAGACACTGGTACCATCACAACAACAACCTTAACTGGAGATGGCTATACACATCTGATGGACATTTAGTCATTAACAGCTTGTCTCGTCTCTGTTCTGTTTACATATCTAACCAGACACACAAACACACACACACACACACACACACACACACACACACACACACACACACACACACACACACACACACACACACCCACACACACACAACTGAGAACTATTTCTTTTCATTGTAACTGAAATTCAAACTCTCGGCTGTTTCAGGATGCAGTTCATCTGTCTGATATTAATACAAATAATTTCTTCTATCACTATTGTAAGGCATTTTATTTCTACTTCCAGCTTTTGCAGGATATCATTTCTCTTTTAAGGTGTTTTAGCAACATGTTTCTGCTCACAGCTTCTTCAGCTAATACACTTCGGCTTCCCTCAGCTTTTAGCTTCCGATTTATTTCAGCTTTCAAATGTTTTGCATCTGTATTTCAGCTGTTTTTTGAACCATTTTCAGCATTGCTTGGGCAGTTTCCTTCAGCTTTCAGCTTCCAAAGTTTAATTTTGCATATCAGGTGTTTTTCAGTCATTTTCAGTATTGCTTCAGCAATTTCTTTAAGCGTTCATCTTCCTTTTTTTCAGCTTTAAGCTTCCGACTTTTGGTTCTGCATTTCAGCTGTTTTTTCAACCATTTTCACAATTGCTTCAGCAATTTCCTTCATCTTTCTGCTGAAAACAGGAGTTACCGTTTTTGACTGAATAGCAGTCAAAAATCTGAATTTCACTCAGTAGAAATTAAGCACTCAAAATCACAATGGCAACCTCTGAGGGCAGCTGGGCACAAACAGCCAATTCAGACCAGTTGTTTAGACAAATTTCTCTGATGTATGTTGTGTTTATCAAACACTTGACTGAAATTTCTATCAACGTCTTGCTACATACTGTTTACGCAATACTCAATCGGGATATTCCAGGTATTACTTTTCTTATTTTATTATGTCTCATAATTTCGAAAATATTCAATGTTTTGTTAGCAATTTTTCCCCGCTGAAATAAATGGATAGAATGTTCAGAGTGGGCAACATCAAACACAGAGTAGGAAAGGGTGTTAAACTGTTCTGAAAAATTTCTGTTTAACTCGTCCTCACGACCACAAATTTCACTGTGCACACATCATTTTTTTTGCCAGAACACAAATTTGTTGCCTTTCAGATGATATGACTTCCAGAGCACAGTGACTTACAGAAATTTGAACTAAGGGCCTCAACATGGCAGGGGTACCATCGAAATGCCCCATAGACTGCAATACAAATGCAGAACTAGATTTTCAGAGAAAAAACAGAAACGACCCTTTTATTGAACTTGCTGCATTTTCCACATTTTTGACACCAGGAACATATAATTGTACAGATGTGTGCAGAAAGGTGAACAAACTTTGGAGATAGGAGTTTTGGTTTTTGACTGAATAGCAGGAGTTCAAGAGTTGCGCCGAAACCAAATCTTGCTAAAGTCTGAGTCACACTCAGTAGAAACTAAGCACTTAAAACAGAAAGAAAGGAGATGGATGACCTACAATTTCATGCTCCAGACCCACCGTTAGGAATCTTGGAGTTCTCTTTGATCAGGATATGTCCTATAAATCCCACATAAAACAAACTTCAAGGACTGCCGTTTTTTTAACCTATTGAACAATGGAAAAAAGTTCCTTATTATCAGACTGCCCAAACAAATCTCTGAAGACTCTCTAGTTGATCCAGAATGCTGCAGCAAAAGTACTGACAGGAACTAGGAAAAGAGATCATATTTCTCCTGTGTTAGCTTCTTTGTATTGGCTCCCCATAAAATCCAGAATATAATTTAAAATCTTCCTTCCTACCTACAAAACCCTTGATGGTCAGGCACCATGATATTTTAAGAAGCTCATAGTACCCTATTAGCCTAGTAGAACACAGCACTTCCAGAACACAGGCTTGTTTGTGGTTCCTAGAGTCTCCAAAAGTAGAATGGGAGGCAGAGCCATCTGTTATAATGGCTCTTCTACTGTGGAACCATCTTCCAGTTTGGGTCAGGGAGGCAGAAACCCTCTCCACATTTAAGAGTAGGCTTAAAACCTTCCCCTTTGATAAAGCTTACAGTTAAGGCTGGCTCAGGCTTGTTTTGCACTGAGATCCTCTCTCCTCCTCTTCCTCTCCATCTGCACGCATTCATATGGCATCAATGCTCATTCTCTCTAGTTTTGTGCTTTCTCGTCTCTCTCCTCTCTCTTCCTGTCGCTTTCTGCAGGTATTTCTGCCCCTGGTGCTAGAGAGTCTGGACCTGTCGCTGGGCACCACCTACTGCCCCCATTTTCTTTCTCTCTCTCTCTCTCTCTCTCTCTCTCTCTCTCCCTCTCTTTTTCTCTGTCAACCTTAACCCAGATAAGGTACTTGCTCCAGGTGGAGGGGTTATGAGAAATCAGACAGCGTAAACAGGTCTGCAGTTCCTGGCTCTGCCTAGAACAGATCAGGGAGCAAAACATCTTCCACAATCGTGAGATGAACTGAGGGCCATTGTCAGGCATCACATCACATCCCTGGGGAATCCATGCTTGCGGAACACATGAGATAACATAACCTCGGCCGTATCCTTGTTGGAGGGCAACTCTCTCTCTCTTTCTCTCTCCCTCTCTCTCTCTCTTTCTTTTTCTCTAAACTCAGCTGGTCGAGGCAGATGCCCACCAACCATGAGCCGGGTTCTGTTTCTATCTGTTAAAAGGGAGTTTTTCCTTGCTGCTGTCGCCAAATGCTTGCTCATGTGGGAATGTTGGGTGTCTGTAAATATAACTATAAAGAGTACAGTCTAGACCTGCTCTACATGAAAAGTGCCCTAAGATAACCTCTGTTATGATTTGGCACTATATAAGTATAATTGAATTGAATTGAATTAAATAGAGCCACTGTTTGCCAGTAATAAATTTGTCTATTTTTGATTGATACTGGAGAGTGCATTTCTGTATTTATGTACTCTGTGATGTGACTCACTCAGGTCGTGGGTCAGGAACGTGCCAGCTGTCTCCCAATTCATTGCCGTTGGTAGCTGGTGTATTGTCTGGTTTCAAGTTGTCATCTTTTGGGTTTCCATTGAAATTTCCTGCCGGGGCAACAAATATAGAGACTCACTATAGAGGGATCAGTCAACATGGTTGCCTCTGGGAAAGCATTTTGGTTGGACCTGCTAGATTTGGGTTGGAGCACTACACTGAGGCAAACAAAGTGGAAGTAGCTGTCATGGAGAAATGGACAAGATTTTTACTGGAATCAGTTGTTGTTTAAATAGGTTCCTGGCTGAAAATATCTCGAGTAATGCCTGAAATGAGGGGACACTAATAACTTATACTGGTTCTTACCACACATGCCACAGAGAAGGCCATTGTAGGAGGTTGGTACAGTGACATCAGCATGGTGGTTACCATCGAAACGCACCCTCAGGCCAAAGGAGGTCTCCAGGACAACAAACTTTCCACTCAAGTACATCTGAACTCCATTGATAGAAGTGACAGGTGGGACAACCACTCTCCCATTGACCTGAAGAACAGAGATATATTTATTCTGATCACAGACAGAAAGTGCAAAGAAGAGAGCATGGACAGTGTCTGTATGTGGAGGCATCTATTTAAACCAGTGGTTACCAAACTTTTTCTGTTAATCTCATACAATAATACAAAGGAACCAAAACCTTCACTTTAATGACTAAGCCTTTTTAAATTATGTTTTAAATAGTGACATACAATATACTTCTGAAATTCCAGATATTAATACAGTGCTGGAATTTTTTTTTTTTTTTTTTACCAAAAACCCTTCTCTTATTGATTAACAGACGTGCTCAATTTAAAAAACTTAGATTGAATGATAATTAGTAACTCTCTGGTTTTCCCTGGAATTGTCAGCTTTATTTAAGGAAGGGAACAGAGCCAGAACCTCGAGTACATTCGGACAGACAAATGACCCAACTCCAGGCAAGCAAGGTGGGCCCTTTTCTTTAATCAATTTAATTTCACCCTCTCGCACTGCAGTGGTTTCAAGAACGTCCTGATGCCCTATCCTGCCAGTTTGACTCTGACACCTTCATTGAGTCCCCTTCCACAATTTTGCCCTGTGTTGTGAGGGCAGTCACGTGGGGAATCGAGGAGACTCTGGAAGGCCTTTACTAATGTTCCGGTGCCAGAAGGTTGCCCTCCGAACCGGTTATTTGTTCCTGTGGCCCTTTGTTCCCAGGTCATCCATTGCGCTCATGCTTCTCAGCTATCCTGCCACACTGTGGTCAGGCAGTGGTCAAGCAGTGCTTTTGGTAGCCATCAATGGAAAAGGAGGTGAACGAGTACGTGATGGCATGTCCTTTTCGCTCCCAGAACATGTCCTCAAGATGCCCGCCTTTGGCTCTCCTATGCTCTCTACCTGTGCCTCACTGCCCCTGGTCAGACATCTCTTTGGATTTTGTCACTGGCCTTCCCTTTTCAGAGGGTAACACGACAGGTTTTCTAAAATGGTGCACTCATTCAATTTTTTACTTACATTCAATTTAATTTATACTTTGCCGAATCATAAAACAGGCTAATCTCAGGGCACTTTTCATATAGAGCAGGTCTAGACCGTACTCTTTAAAGTTATATTTACAGAGACCCAACATTCATGTAGTTGGCTATAGAGGAAAGGGAAATCTCCCTTTAAACAGGTAGAAACCTTAAACAGAACCCAGCTCATGGTTGGCAGTCATCTGCCTTGACCAGCTGGGTTGAGAGAAAAAGAAAGAGAGAGAGAGAGGGAGCGAGAAAGAGAGAGAGAGTTGCCCTCAGACAAGGATACGGCCGAGGTTTTGTTATCTCATGTGTTCCGCATGCCTGGATTCCCCAGGGATGTGATGTCATGCCTGACCATGGCCCCCAGTTCATCTCACGATTGTGGAAGATGTTTTGCTCCCTGATCGGTTCTAGGATGAACCAGGAACTGGAGACCTGTTTACGCTGTTTGTTTTTCCATAACCCCTGCATAAGTATGCACATAGCAGTCTGACTTCCTCTGCTTCTGGTCTTACTCCATATAAGTGTGTCTACGGATACCAGCCCCCTCAGTTCCCTGAGTTGGAGGGTGAAGTACGGTGTCCAATTAGCCTTGGTGCTCATCTGCCGCTGTCATTGTGTAATTTACTCAAGTCAGCGCACCGAACAAGAGGTGGGCGGATCGTCGGTGGATTCATGCACCCTCCTATCAACCCAGTCAACAAGTCTGGCTGCCCTCTCAAGACATGCCCCTCCGTATGAAATCACGCAAGTTGGCCCCTTGCTTCACGGAGCCCTTTTTGGAATCCAAAGTTGTCAACCCTGTGGCTGTACGTCTCAGACTTCCTAGATCCTGCAAGATTCACCCAACATTCCATGTTGCCCACATCATACCTGCTAGTTCCCTCCTCCAGAACCCTTGTTTTCTTTATTTCTTTATTTCATGAGTATTTTGCATTTCCTGTTTTATTTTGCAATCTCGCCACTGTGATTGTCTGCCCAGCCCTAATGCGGTGCACCTGTGTCTCATTGTTTCCCCTCTCCTAGTGTATTTAGTCTCTCTGCTTCCCTCCCTCTGTGCGAGTTTGTCTATGGTCCCAGTAACAAGGGTTCCAGAATTCTTCCTAGTGTTTGTATTCTCCATGTAATTCTATTTCTGTTTTTCGACCTGAGTCATGCTTTTGAGTCCCTGCCTTATGGTTCAGCATATCATCACTGAGCCATTTATGCACATTTTGAATCTCTCTATCTCAAAAGGGTTTATTCCTAGTGTTTGGAAATCAGCCCACATTATTACATTACATAGAGAGGGTGATATAGGTAACTTATATAACTACCGTCCTATATCCAAATTACCCCACTTAGCAAAAATCCTGGAATCTTTGGTAAGCCACCAACTCAAGTCATTTCTATCAAGTCACCGTATTAAGTCTGCATCAATCTGGATTTAGAACAAATCACAACACTATTTCAGCTATTATATTGGTTACAAATAATATAATATCTGCTTTAGATGATAAGAAAAAATGTGCTGCACTTTTTGTGGCCCTATCAAAAGCATTTGATAAAGGTGATCATCTTTTTGCTTTTACAAAGATTGCAAAGTATTGGTCGGGACATAAAGGATTGTGACTGGATTCGAAATTAACTGTCTGTGAGACTTCAACGTAAAGTCGGGAATTGCCCAGTTTGAGTTTTTACCAGTTGGGTGTGCCACAAGGGTCAATTTTGGGTCCGGCTCTCCTCACTATTTATGTTAACTAATATTTAGAGAGTCACTAAATATAAATATCCTGGCATCTGGCTCAATTAGAAATTTACATTTAAATATCATATAGACAAACCTGGTCGGCAAACTGCGCCAAAAAATTGGCTACTTTGACAGAAACTACCTGCTTCCCTATGTTTAGCAGAAAAAGTATTGTCGGATTATGGAGATTTAATTTATAGAAATTCTGCAACCTCCACTCTTAAACCCCTAGACACTGTCTATCACTCTGCACTTTGTATTCTCTATGACAGAGTTGGTTGGTCTTTGGCTGAGAGGCGAAACTAACATTGGTTTCTATTTATTTATAAGGCCATTGTCCGAAAGCTACTACCATTGCAGTGTTGCTGTATTGGAACTTTGTCTGAATTAGGAAAGTAAGCCCTTTTGTTTTAATGCCCGAACCTCATGGAACAACCTCCAACACTTTAAAAATCAGAAGGGACCACTACTTTAGCATGTAGAATTTAAGATTTAGTGTATCAGTCGCTGTGAAAGAACCATCTATGTCAGGTAACCTACCTGGACTGTACGGCCCTTGGAGAGGATGACAGCCACACTGTTCACATTGATCACCACAGCCCTGACATAGGAAACCTTCTTATTACTTCCTCTGTGTTCATTCTGGGTGTCCACAGTGAAGTATGGCAAGTCAGAGGAAACGTTGCAGGATTTGGTCAACGTGTAGGAGCAGGCTCCCATGTAATGGTGGGTGTGTTTGTCAAAGGTGGTGTAGTGAGGATCACCAGATACTGAGCAGATACCATTTCCTGAACAAAAGAGGCAAGAATTTAGCTGAAATGTGTGGAGTCTGGTTTTCCGACTGTTGGGATTTGCTGATGTATCACACTTATTTCACACTGTTGGGCTATATCTTCCACAAAGTTCTTTCTATGTTGATTTAAGCCTACACAAATTAAAGCTGAGACTTGACACTTGCAGTATCCATTATTTTATTTCCAATTGAATGTACTAAAACAAAGAGCCTGAAGAACAAGAAAAATGTGTAACTGTCCAAATACTTATGGTCTAAAGCAGCTCAGATAATGAATGCCTTAAAGCTAGATTTTGATACAAGCCCCCTCCAAGACAGGAACTCAGCAAGCCTAAAGCAGGATCCACTTTAAAATTCTTGTCAACTGATATTATGCTTTTAGTGGAGAATATTTAAGGAATTATATCACCAGAATCCATTTGCCAGCTGGGGGTCTTGGGCCCTGAGGTAAAATTGAGCTGCTGGTCCCAGTCAACCCCCTATTCCTCTCAGTTTATGTGCAATGTGTAAAGCATTTCTGAGAATGGCTACAAACTAATCTAGGAATATGCAGCAGGGGGTTTTGGGGGGCTCTGGTGCAGTTGCCCACTTTAGCCATTTGGTTATTTATTGCTGGTAAATGGCCATGGTTATATTTAATAATTCACTCAAACCTTATCTGCCATATTGCAGTCTGTGGAGGAGAACCCTCTGTGTAATTTTATTTAGATTTCTTAAATGAAATGTTTAAGTCTGTGTGTGTGTGTGTGTGTGTGTGTGTGTGTGTGTGTGTGTGTGTGTGTGTGTGTGTGTGTGTGTGTGTGTGTGTGTGTGTTTAACATACCCAGAGGGTGGCATTTATATCCTCCATCTTGTAGCTGACAGCTCTCAGTGGTTGGTTTACAGCTGCTATTTTGACACTGGATGAACCCCCCACTGTGACACACACACTTCTGCTTACAACCCTCCAGGTACCAGTCATCACCCACCTGACAAACACACACAATGCAAATTATACATCAAGCATTCACAGCCCATTGGTCTGATCAGGATACTTAGTGATTTCTCTCAGTCTCTTGACTGATGTTCAGTACATGCTCTGAACATTATATTTTCAACACCAAAACATTTTTGGCAGAAGCCAAATTAAAGCCAAATTGTATAATATTCAAACCATCATGAAAATTATCATAATTATTAGAATCACCACTTATAAATGTATTTTCTGATGCCCTCTCAAAAGGGCTTATATCCAACCCTGTCACCAAGAAATGAAGTATCTATACCAATAAATTTCAACAGCGAATACATTTTGTAGGAAACATAACCGGTGGCTGAATTATGTTCAGTGACAACAAATGAATGAAGTTCTACATTTATTAATAGTATGGTCGTTGCTAGGAGGTGCTTGGAGTAAATGGAGGGCATCCAAAGTGGACGACTACCGCTCGTGACAAAGGTTTGCATTCAGAGTCACCTCTGTGGTTAGGTTTAAACAACAAAAGTGCTGTGATTAAGGTTAAGGAAAGATTGTGGTTTTGGTTAAATGTAAATAAACCCACATCTTAAGTCACTGTGAAGTTTTTTCAGTATTAAAACAGACCATGATCTTTCCCTAACCTTAACCAAGTGCTGTAAGTGTCTAGACTCACAGACAAACAACTTGCACTGACTCCCTCACTTTCTTTATTCGTATTAGTTATTTTATTGTTAATGGAAGTAGTATATGAACGCTTTGACTAAAGTACAAGCAGATACTGTAACACCAAGGTCTACTAGAAAATATGTCTCTGTCAGCTTTTATCACATCACATTTTGACAAATTTTCCACCTTATCCAAATAAAAAAACTTTTTTGAGATATTTTGGCTTTTTAAAAATTGCTGCCACACTTACCAAACTTACCTAAAACAAATGTTCATGTTTGTACCTAAAGGAGCCTAAAGCATAACACAGACTGACTAACCTCCATAATTTGGTAAATGAATGAAGGGCGAAGTTTTCAGTGGCCTGTCACGAGAAAAGAAAGTTGATATCAGGAAGGTGTAAAGTAAAATAAACACAATTTATTTCAGTGGAGTATGGTTAATATGTTGTATTTTTCTTACTTTACACCACTGGATCATCAACTTTCTTCTGGTCACTGCAATGTTCACCTTCCCTTTTGGGTTAGTTTGCATTTCCAACACTCTTTTGTTAAACTTTCTGAGTGTTGAATGCCTGAAAGGCTTATTATGACAACAGGACTGTGATGTAGAGTATGAAGGTGCTGGATCAAGGATAAGCATTAGCTTAAGAAGATGTAATTCAAGTAAACTGTACAATAGATAATTGAAAGTTTTCTCCTTCACTTCAACATCATTAAATATTCCTATACCTGAGTGAACCAACATACCACTGGTTATTGGGCTGTTATTATTCTTTGCTTCGGATGTTTTTCTTGTTCTGAACGTGTTATGTAATATCTCCAAAACTCTCCATCAAAAGGTTTAATTTTATATCCTGACTTGAACCTCATGATAAAGTTGGGCATGAGGTTTGTATGGATTTTAGTTCAGGATAAATGGAATGTGATTAAAGTCACTTGATTGATGTTGCTACTTACAGGGTGATAGGTTCCACTGGTGTCCACACAGCCACAATCTTTCAGTGCCACACACTTGTCATTGCTGAGGATGAAGCCTGGGTTACACTCACAACCCTCCACACACACATCCTCACAGCCAGGTGGTCCAACAATACCCAGACATGTCTCTGGACACGAACTCACACACAGAGAGTAGGAGCTGTTGGGAGGACAGGCCAGGGCTGCATGGAACAGAGGGATGACAGAGGGAGGGATAGATGATAGACAAAGGCAGAGTAGGAGATTAGAATGCATTTGAAGAGGGGCAGTAGGATAAAACAAAAGAGGACAGGATAGAGAAAGGGATAGATAAAAGGAGGGGTAGTAGAATTAAAATAAAGATGAAAAGATACACATTACACATTTTAGGTTATGGTTAGGATGTTGGACCTTTTTCTGGTCCAACAACACCTTGGTGTAGTAACCTACTGGTTTAACGCCAAGGTATACTCCTCTGCTGAGGTGGTGTTTTGGTTAAGCTGTATGGTACATGGGGAGAAAGTGATTTACAGTACAGAGTATGGTTACTAGTGTAACCACACTGGATGGAAGTCAACAGTTTCTGCATCTAAACAATTAAACTTGTCTTTAAGACCTTAATCTTTGAACCACCTACTGCCGACATGATCCTGCTCAACACCCACTGCTTCAATTACTATGATTATCCTTATTATTATTATATTTAGCCTTTTCATTATTATTAGCCATATTATTATAATTATTAGTTTTATTATAAGTCTCATTCTTACTATACATCTTTATGTGGTACCTGAACTGTGCTCTTTTTCTCTCTCAACCCAGCCGGTCGAGACAGTCGGCCGCTCACCATAAGCCTGGTACCGTTTAAGGTTTTTACCTGTAAAAAGGGAGTTTTTCCTTGCCGCTGTCCCCAAGTGCTTGCTCATGGCGGAATGCTGGGGCTCTGTAAATATAACTATAAAGTGTACGGTCTAGACCTGCTCTATATGAAAATTGCCCTGAGATAACCTCTGTTATGATTTGGTGCAATATAAATAAAATTGAATTGAATTGAATAAATTGAATTGAATAAATTGAATACTCCAACTAGGCTGGATGCTTTACCTTTAATTAACACTTCAATATTAGATGTGATCAATTTATCTTAATTAAAAGGCTACTTACCAAAGGCTTTTAAGGTTACAACAACTAATTAAACCTCGTCTTAAAAGCCTACTCTTAATCGAAATGCTTTAGCTGACTATAGACCCACAGTATATCCAAAAGTATATCCTGTATTTCTAAAATTACTTGAGACAGCTTGAAAACCAATTGTATGATTATTTCCATAGGAATGGTATTTTCGAAGATTTACAGTCAGGATTTAGAGTACATCATAGCACAGAAACAGCACTGGTGAAAGTTATGAACAATCTTACCATGGCCTCAGACAATGGACTCGTCTCTAGATGTCTGCTAGATCTTAATTTGCCACCAAGATTTTATTACAGAGACTGTAACATGTTGTTGTGATTAAAGGAACCACACCAGGCTGATTCAAGTCATATTTTTATTGTACATATATATATATATATATATATATATATATATATATATATTACATATATATGTATATATGTATATATATATGTCTATTTATATATATATATATATATATATATATATATATATATACATATATATATATATATACATATATATATATATATATATATATATATACATATATATATATGTATATATATATATATATATATATATGTATATATGTATACATATATATGTATATATGTATACATATATATATACTTTTCACCCAATATATGGTTCCTTTAGGCAATATTATTAGGAAGTACCACATACTTTTCCATTGCTATGCATGATGATTGGATTGCTATGATGACAATCAGCTGTATCTATCTATGAAGCCAGATGAAACTAATCAGGTAGTCAAGCTTCAGGCATGTCATAAAGACATAAAGGCCTGGATGACCTGTATTTTTTTTACTTCTACATTCAGACAAAACTGAAGTTATTGTACTTGGCCCTAAACATCCCAGAAAAACATCGTCTAATCTTATAGTTATTTTGGCATTACCTTGTCCTCCATTTCTACTGTAAGGAACCTTGGACACATCCTTGCCTCACATATAAAACAACTGTCTTGGACAGCTATTTTCCACCTCTGCAATATTGTCAAAATTAAAAACACCCTGTCTCAAAAGGATGCTGAAAAACTAGTCCATGCATTTGTTACCTCTAGACTGGATTATTGTAATTCCTTATTATCATAATGTCTCAATAACTCTGTGAAAAGCCTCCAGTTGATCCAAAATACTACAGTGGAAGTACTGACAGGAACTAGAAAAAGAGATCATATTTCTCCTGTTTTAGCTTCTCTGCATTCGCCCCCTGTAAAATCCAGAATAGAATTCAAATTCCTTCTCCTTACACACAAACCCCTAATGACCAAGTTCCATCGTATTTTAAAGACCTCATAGTACCCTATTATCCCAATAGAACACTACTTGTGGTACCTAGAGTTCCAAAGAGTAGAATGGGAGTCAGAGCCTCCAGCTATCAGGCTCCTCTCCTATGGAATCAGCACTCAGTTTGGGTTCAGGAGACAGCCCCCCTTTCAACATTTAAGATTAGGCTTAAAAATTTCCTCTTTTTCAACGCTCATAGTCAGGACTGGCTCAAGTGAATCCTGAATTATTAGTTTTATTATTAGTCTCATTATTGTTAACCTGTACTGTGCTATGTTACCGTGCCAGCCGGTCGAGGCAGATGCCCGCCAACCATGAGCTGAGTTCTGTTCTAGGTTTCTACCTGTTTAAAGGGAATTTTTCCTTGCCGCTGTCGCCAAATGCTTGCTCATGGGGGACTGTTGGGTCTCTGTAAATATAACTATAAAGAGTATGGTCTAGACCTGCTCTATATGAAAAGTGACCTGAGATAACCTCTGTTATTATTTGGCGCTATATAAATAGAATTGAATTGAATTGAATTGAATTGAATTGAACTATCCCTTAGTTATGCCGATAAAGGGTTAGGGTTAGGGTAGGCTGCTGGTGGAACTCCGCTGACACACTGAGCACTCTTCTCTTTTCTCTCTTTCCCCATCCATTTACATCAAAATACTCATTCTTATATCATTATAATAACCACTCTACCAGTGCTTGAATACAACTGTATATACAGCTGTTCTTGGTCTTCCTTTTTCTTTCTCCCCCTCTCCCCCCTCTTTCTCCCATTTCTCTCCTCTCAACCCAACCAGTGGAGGCAGATGGCCAGTTCTGCCAGAGATTTCTTTCTGTTAAAAGGGTGTTTTTCCTCTCCACTGGTGCTTGCTCATTGTGCAAACATTTGCTACAAATAAAATTCAATTGAAAATTTGAATTGAATCTTTGAGGCTGTGATGCTAATTGAAAAAAAAAAATGGACACGTATAGGATCATATCCATATGTGCTGAAATAATCAACAGAAATTTAATCGGCAAAAATTTTGATATCTATACATTCTCTAGGTCTTTTCTTGAAGAAAAGAGAATGAATACATTTAGAATCACAGAAACACTCTATTCATTAGTGTGAGCTTCTCCAAAGCATGCTCGATGCTACCTTCACTCATGATGACCAGAAGTCAATGATCCTCCAAATTTTTTTTTTTTTTCCAAAAAGAACATTTGACATATTAAGCTACTGAAGACTTACGGCAGAAGTCTGGAGTCCTCCACTGGTGGACTTTGGCTCCGGTGCTCTGGCAGGCAACAGTGTAAGCCTGGAGCTGGTCACACAGTACATGCTGCTGGCTATTGAACTGACACATGTCATACACACAGCTCTGGAAGAATGAAATGGGATTCACCACACTGATACACTCCCTGGAACAGAGAAAAACACTCACTCAGTTTGGGGAGGAGAGGGAAGATGGTCTAGCACTCTAAAAAGCCTAATACCTCATGTGTAAGAGAAATCACGCTGGCTGCAGAACAACTAATGACATACTGCTGTTTTCTTTTAAATATATATAACATAAACATTTATATACGAAATACATGAAGCCACATCCTAAATAACCCAACCAGAGAGATTGTGGTCTCTGAAAATTACGTATTGTAAACATTTTCATAAACTGAAGTGAAACAAAAAAATACAAGTATGCCCCTTCCATCACACATTCCAAGGGAAGGAAAAGCTGAAGCCAGATTTATAGTTTGCATTAAGGGGTTACAGCAGATCTTCCCAAACTGGAGGTTGGGACCATGAACATGAATGCACACTGTAGTTTATTTTGACACAATCACTATACACAGTCAAATTTCCCAAAATACACACAAGAGCACCATATGTGGATTAATCTGCTACTGATAATAGTCCCCAACAAATGCACTATGTTTGCTAAAAACTGTAATTGTAGTCAGAAAGTATATTTTTTAATATCTATATTATGGGGATTTTCTTTCTATCATCTTTATTTTTTAAATTTTAGCATACTTTATTGGTGATTCTGACAATGTGTGTGTGTCTGTGTATAGTATCCTTTATTGTGGTTCAGAGTCCATTGCTTTTCATGTGATATTCACAGAACAATTTATAAATTATAATCTGAAATAAAATAAATGAGTCAGATAATCTTTGTAAAGATAAGACAATCTGTAAACGGAATGGTTTATAGACAATTGCATATGATTTCTGTGTAACAGTCTCTCCAGTAACCACTGGTCACCTCTTTCAAAATAAAACACCCTTGTCTATGCGGTTACAAGTTAAAGCAGGTTTAAAACTGAACTGATAAAACATCACTTGAAAATATTCATACTGATAAATATATATATATATCAGATAATCACACTATTGAACTACCCCTTGCAATACACCCCTACTAGATAAATACGTGCTCACACTGCTTCAGTTCACTAGAACTGAAACTACTTCAGCCTGATAATTCAATATCTGTAAAATGTCTATGATTCAACTTTTAAAGGGGCATTTTACCAATTTTAAAGAAAATATCCCTGATAATGTAATTGTGATGTGATTGACGGTCTCAACCTGGGCTTGCAGATTTATAACAGAAAGAATGCATTACAAACTGGAATGGAATTTGGGCATTTACCAGGTAGGAAAGGTCTAACAAGAGACATACTGAGTTGCATCATGGGAAATGTACTATCCATAGCTCTGGGGGCTTGACCCATACAGAATACAAACTTAATAATATTGACTATTAAAATATAAGAATTAAAAAAACAAACAAGTTACATAAAAACACAAGAGACATGACTCCTGTGGGTACTGCCCTGTTTAATCATATTTTGGGCATCTTTTGATTTTTTAATACAGTTGTTCAGAATCTGAATCTGTATCTCACCAGGGTGATGGTTTTAGTGTAGATCCCCCTTAACAGTACAAAACCCTGTAGTCCAACAGGTATACATAGCTGGTCAATGAATTAGGAATTTTCTCACCTGAAGGGACCAGCAGAGTCTTTAATTTTGCCACATTTGTCTGGTTTCACCACCTCAGCCTCAAGTATGGGGTCACAGTCTGGGTCAGGCTTGGTGCCTGGGGTACACCTGGTCAGTACAAACACAACAGGAGCACATGACATTTCTTAAATCAACAGCCCATTCAGTTTCATTTATCCTTAAGAACTATGATAAGAAGAATTTAGACAGTTAGTGGGTAGGTAATTGAAGACATGTATGAGTATTTCTATTTGTGCCTCAATTCTGACTGCAGTAATGGGACATTTTGTGCACAGTCAATAATTTTTGATATTTGTTTTCTCAAAATTATTTTTAATAATATTTTTTCTTTCAAAATGTCCAACTGTGCAGCCACAACTGAGATAATAGTAGTACTTCTTTAATAGTAAAAGTATAAAAATCCATACATTGCCCACATTGCTTATATAATATATTTTTGTATTTTTCATTTTCCTCCCCAAAATAACAATATGAAAAAGGAATGTACATATTCAGAGTCCATTCATGAGCCTAGTCATGTATAACTTGTCACATGCCTGAATTTCAAGTAAATTTCAAGGAAATCAATAAATTCTCAGATTACAGCAGAAAGATGAATGTGTGTAAACTCACGAATCATCCTCATCCTTTTCTGTCTGCCAACTGTTCCCAAAGTCGTTGACATTTCCTACCAGAGTACCATCTGCTTTAGTGAAGTCATTGTGTGGGTTTCCATCATAGTCACCACAGAGACCACACATCTGGTCATAGTAGGAGCTGAATGGCCGAAGATGCAGAGAATAAGGGATTAAGAGATGAAGAGGAATGTCTTAAGAAGATTTACAAGGCCAAATACTGTTTGGACCTTTAATGAAATCCTAGAAACAAAGACACAGAATGTAGAAATCTCTTTATCTGATACTATTAGTCAGGGCATCATCAATTGAATATACAGTATATAACCAAAGTATTAGGAATATTGGGAGGATTTATTAAGAAATGGCAGATCTGTATGACCTTTAAACGAGTTTGTACAGATGCCTAGCTGATTTCTTAAGCAGTTTTCATGAAATATAGCTTTCAGTTATGTCAACCTAAACTGAGGTTAAACTATCACTTTCAGCATTTAGAATCAGATTCAGATATTCTCCAGACCTTTATATTTTAGCTGCATTTGAAGAAATTCATACCATTAAAACCAGTCCATATCATGTTTTCTTTTAAGTTGTATTTGTTCAGTTCAATGACACAAATTGATGTGTATTCATTCTGAGTGGCATGAACTGAGGTGCAAACACATCTGCATAAGCTGAAAATCTTTCAACCTGACTTGCCTTCATTATGCCAAGATTGTATCACTCAAAATAACGACTGTATGGTGATCGGAAGTAAAAGAGAGTTACAATTGTTGTATTTCCTGTTTAGGAAAAATAAGCATGGACTGCAGAGACAATGCATTGGTTGTATTCAAGTAAAACAGGATCAAAATTAGCTTCAGGTGCAGTCTAAGGACACTTTTAGTGTTCATAATTTCAGCAAAAAACATGGATTGAAAAAGTACCCACAACTATGTAAAATTATGCATGTATCTCATCAGAATCAAAATAGTTTTCATACGTTTCTATTTCTGTGTCTTTGTTGTATGAGGCTGTTTTACGTGTCCCTGATAAGTCTGTTTTAGAAGCTTTTTTCTCCAAACTCCACATTTCTGAGCACTGCTGGGAAGCACTGAATGAGTTTGTGACACCACGATGGACAGATTTTCAATAAACTAAATGAGTTACATTTATATCTGTTATTTTTGTGTTGTTTGATACTTTTTTGTTTTATTTTATTTATGTGTATAATGATTTTCCAAATAAAAAAACAACCAAAAAAATGCATTGTTATATGTATGCAAGTAAACAAGGCCGTCCTAAAATATCAGAACAATCTCAGTTCTCAGGCTCATTTTATTTAGACAGCAGTCATATTTGATAAATATCATCAAAATACCTGGAGAGGAAGGTCAACGTCTGACATGGTGTGACCACCATTTGAACAAACCGCTATACCAACCTGGGAACTGAGATCTGGACGTAATGGTTTCCATCCCAACGCACCTGAAGGCCAAAGGGTGTCTGCAGGGTGATGTACTGACCAGCAAGACTGAGAGATATGAGAGGAGAGGGGGAGTGAGGGAGGGCCACCCGCAGTCCATTCACCTGCCGGAGGGATAAAGGAAAGATGACATTACAACGATGTTGAACACAAGCTACAGGTACAGTTAATACCAGTTTACAGTTTCCTGTCAGCTTTTTTCAAATTTGACAAATCACAGATCATAAAACTCATGGGTAAAAACCCAGAACATAGGTATTTAGATCTCTGGCTGGCTAGTTTTTAGGAGAGGATAACAGAGAATTAACACATAGAAAACCTGTTTGATCTGTGGACGGATCAAACTGGAAAGGATATGGAGGAATGGAGGAGTGTGGACAGATTTCTAGGATTATGGAATAAAGAGAACAAAGAGATAAAAGTCAAAGAACGAGGATAAGATCAAATAAAAAGGTGAGCAGAACAAGGGACGGGCTTTAGGTTGTAAATTCACTGAACCAGAGGATTAAGATTGATATAGTGAGTGTGCTACAGCTGGTGTGTGTGTGTGTGTGTGTGTGTGTGTGTGTGTGTGTGTGTGTGTGTGTGTGTGTGCATTTACTGTATATGCACGTTTTGTCCACTCATGCTCTCATGATAAAAGTTATCTACATTTCTAGAATGCATTGTGTACTGGTGTAAATGTTATCCATACTGACCAACGTCTTCCTGGTCTTCATTAGGGTCACACTGATTCCATTCACAGTGACATAGAGTTTTCTCAGGTAGGACACACCTGACACTCCTCTCTCCTCATTCTTCCCCTCCACTGAGAACCAAGGACCTGCACAGGGAGCACAACACCATACTTTTTTTACTCAAGTGAGAAAATTCATATCAGTCTCAAAAATCCAGCATGGCTTGGGCTCTACCAGGTTGTCCTAATGTGTGGACTTGATTTCTCTGACACATGCAACATCGTTTGAATGAAAACCACAGGCCTATGGGATTTTATCACATGTAAAATGTCCAACAACCACATGTGCCTCTGTCAAATATTAAGAAAAACAAACTTGACAAAATTGTGTTAATAAGAATACATTTGTATATATAAATGTCTAAACTCTTTCCTACCTGTGTTGTTCTTGCAGGTTCTGGCCAATGTGTACGTACACGTTCCCATGAAGCTGTAGAACTTCTTGTCAAACGTGTTATAATGAGGATCTCCAGAGACCACACAATCCTGAGAGCCTGAGAGAGAGGGATAAGCAGCCTGAACAACCCCAGAACATCAGACTATAACACAGCTGATCTCATGAGCTTTTAGTTAATACTGTATAATTCATATCCAGTTCGGTTACTACTTGACTTATTACTTAGTACTACAGACGGTTTGAACTTACCAGTGGGATAGCAGCCCAACTCGCCATCTTGGAGTTTACACTCATGCATTGGGGGGCATTCAGAAGCCACACAGGTAACGAAGGGAACATCACACCTACACTTCAGCTTACAGTCCTCCACATAAAACTCCTCTCCAGGCTGAGACACACACAGATTTGAACTGTTTTAGCAGGAAGAAGCTTATATCAAAGGTTGTCTTGAATGATAAATATGAAATTGTATGGATCCGAGTGAAAAACTATGGGCACTGGAGGAAACGGGGTTGAACACAATTGTCAGTTCAATAGAGTAGCATGGTGGGCACAGCTGGCGGGGTTCTGTTTTTCACAGCTAAAATGAATATTTAAAAAGGACAGTGTGTGAGCAGTGATATATGCATAAATGGATAAACCACACACACACACACACACACACACACACACACACACACACACACACACACACACACACACACACACACACACACACACACACACACATAAACCCAAACCTATTTACCTCATAATACTGGCCATTGGTGTGTTTGCAGCCACATGAACTCTTTTTGACGCACTTGTTGGCACTCAGGACGTAGCCAGGATCACACACACAGGCTTCAGAGCAGGGCCCACCACAGGAGGGAGGTATTCTAGAACAAGTCTCCTGACAGGGGTCTGCACAGGGCTCATAGTGGCTGTTGGGGGGGCAGCTCAGGGCTAGATGGAGGATGGGAGCCTGAAGTCAGTGATAGGCCATAGAGGTACATGCTGGCTGCATTCCTATATTAAATTTAGGAGTTCTCCTAAATGGCGTTAAAAACTTTCCAGCAAAGAATTTAATCTGAGGATCTCTTCACAAAGCTGCTGAGAGACACTAAAGAACTGGGAGAAGTCTTAAGTGAAAAGAAGGGGTGGGGTTGACCTCGTTTCTAGGGATGACATCATGTTTCATGAAGGAACTTACTCAATATTTCTACAGTGACAGGTTTTCATTGATTGCTAAATAAACTATTCACCAATACACAAATTAGACATATGGATTTCATAAATATAAGAACGTAAAATATTGACTTGTCAACTATATTGTATGGTACCAAACACCATCTGCGTGCAGTATTTTTTTCCAGCTGACCAAACAAATCTTCATTGTGCACAAAGCTGTCAAACAAAGTGTGGTCTGAAAATCACATTTTAGTTTTATGAATAATTCTGACTGAGATATTCATTTCATCAGCACTTTTCATCAGCACTTTTTAAAAAAAACTTTTCATTTGTCCAATAGTTGACACTTGTGAGTTATCTTCTGTGTTACTGGATTGTTTCGATTTGTTGGTTATATGATTTAATCCATATTACCTAGACGTTAACAAAGTAGGCTTTTACAAGTTCAAGTATCATGGTCTTTTCACAGAATAGTTACACAAAGAAGCTGCAGCTGACTGACTGTGAGCAGGTGTCTCAGGAGTGCTCTGGACTGCCACTAACTTCTCTTTACATAGCAGTATTTTTAGTGCTAAAATTTTTAGTCTTAGTCTGAGTTTTTTTTTTTTTAGAATTAGTCTTAGACCAAAAACATAGGATTCCTAACGTTAGGACTGACATACCCCTAATTTTTTAATACTCTCCCTACATCCCTCCATCCTCCTAACGTTTCTTCATCCATATTATCACCCAACACTCACGGCAGAAGGTTTCATTCCTCCAGGTTCCAATGTTGATCCCACGGTCCTGGCATTCATTGACGTAGGCTTCAATGGCTTCACACAGAATGGGCTGTGCTCCATGCAGCTCACACAGATCAAAGACACAGTCCTTGAAGTAATTCTGAAGACACACATATAGTGTGTTGAGTTACAATGATTAATTCTGTTTCTTTAAAGTTAAAATTCTCAAAATTTTTGTCTTCGTTTTTTTTGGCTTCTCTTCAGCTTTCGACCATTTCTTTATTTAGCCAACCATTTTTTTCAATTAGGAATTACAACAACCACTTACCAAGGTGCATTATAAACATTCTTGCAATTTAAAATTAAAGCCAGCATTAACAATAACTTAGAGTGTGCCATTAGTGGCTGGTTTGCGAATCCATTCTTTAATATAATTAATAATCTCTATCAAGAGTTTGCAGAAGGATATCCATACATTTTTCTAAGTCTGTATATAAGGCAATACCACACAAACCCACCAAAACTGAGTTATGACTCTCTACAAGGATGGAATAAAAGAAAATTGAATTGTTGCTGTGGGTGCACTAAAACTCTCACACTATCAAAAGAGGGAACTGCTTCATATTTGTGTGGACCCTATATGTCAGTACGTAGGTGTGTGTTTGTGTTTGTGTGTGTGTATGGTGTGGATGTGTGTGTAGTTACATTGGGATTGACTCTGGGGTGGCATATAGCGAAAGGACCATTTTTGTCTAGCAGGATGCCACAGTATCCAGAGCTCCCATACAGTTCCTGCTCTTCTTCATCACACCCAGGGTTGGTGGTGTTGGGTTTCTTATTACACCTGTTAATACAGACAGTAAGTTAGAGAAGCTCTGTGTGTTAGTTAGTTTTTGTCAAGAACAAAGAACACCTGTGAATCAATGCTCCCAAAAAAAGGCAATTTATCGGGTATAGTTATGATGTTTAGACTTTATGTCTTCATCAGGTAATATTCAGCATTTGACCAAGAAGGTCCACATAGACTTCACCTAATGCAACCTAGGTGTGGATCCCAGGTCAAGCCAATCAATCACATCAACATGCAGGCCACATATTACATTAATTATACTATTTAAGACATGCAACTCAAACTTAACACCAATTAACTCCAATCCAGCACCAGAGTACAATCAAAATCTCTGCAAGGAGTATCTGAATACAATGATGTAGCTAATATTGAATGAGGAGAGGTTTGAAATATTTTCTTTACAAATGTATTTAAATTGTAGTGTACAATCTATAATAAACACTTACTTTATGGGTATAACACAGTCTAGTACAACACTACTACAAACACCTACAAAATTACAGAATAAGCAACACCTTTCTGGCACAGTCCAGGGCTGTTGCACAGGGTTCTTTTTTATTGTGTAGGTTTTTTTATTCTGGATGCTCAGGGTATGTGTTACCAAAAAGAGAGTTAAGATGACAGCAATGATTGACTTATATTGCAAGAGTTAGATTGCAGTGGATTTGCTAATGTTGTTGCATCTTTCCAGACTGATTGTTTTATCCTCTTTCATGTCTGGGTGTATTGTTTAAATTAATAACATCAGATCAGTCACTCTAAAAAGTTGCATTCTTAATCATAAAACCAATGATTAAAATCAATATTTTAGTCTAAAGTATGTTGGATTCAATTTTTTTGTCAATTAATCTTCTGACTAAAAAATATTAAAATTTCAAGTTTTTCTGTTGTCTCAAACTAGACTAAAATGTTTATGGTTTTCTTTGACTAAGACAAGAATGTCCAGAGTTTTAGTAGACTAAAAATTGACTAAAAATGAAAAGAATGAAGTTGACAAAATATGACTAAAACTAACATGGCCTTTTTAATGTCAGGACTGAGCTGACAAAATAGCTGACAAAACTAACACTAGTTGAAATATTAATATATTCTTGTATCCCTGCAATACTCACCCTGGATCAATGTTCCAGCTGTGTCCGAAGTCATTGACATTGTTTGTCAATGATCCATCTGGCTTACGGAAGTCATTTTTGGCATCTCCATCATAATTTCCACACAGTCCACACACCTTGTTCTGATAGCTGCAGATCATAAGAAAGTCATCAAGCTATTGATTTGTAGAAGTGAGAGCAAAAATTCAGTTAGAGCTACATTTTGCAACTTCTCCACCATATACCACAGTCTCTAAGAATTTGTGACTTGCTGTCATTCCAACCAAGCACTAACATTTTATTACTTATCTATTTATTTTCAGCATCATTCCAAAACTTCCATTAAAAATAGGGGGAAGAATGCATGTAGAGACTCCAGTCTCCAGTGACAGCATCTGTTAAGTCTTCACTCACTCTTTGATCACTTTGATGTCCATGAAGTGGTTTCCATCATAGCGAACAGTCACACCAAAGTTCATGGACACAGTGTAGTGCTTTCCTGACTTGAACACAGAAACACTAGGGACCAGAGTCATTGGCAGGTTTACATTGGTCCCGTTCAGCTGTATGAGAAAAGCAGGTGTGAATAATATAATGAATGATAACTGAGGAAACAATCAATTTTTTAAAACTCTTTATGTAAAGAATTTTCTATTACAATGGTATTAGTAACTGGAAAGGTTTTCAACACTATGCCAGTGTTTTCTAAACAACAGCACTTGTCGATATATCATAGATGTGAAAATAGTGTGATTGTTTTCACTCTATTGTTTTCACCTTACCACCCTGTTTAACTGTGTTAGTTCTGCAGTTCCTCCTCTCATTTGTTACCTGCACAGTGCCACCCTTGAGAAGGGAGATCTTCACCATGTGTACATATACATGTACGGCCTTTACATAGGAGATGGTGGGCCTGTTATAGCGATTTTCATTTTCAGCATGGACCTCAAAGTATGGCAGAGCTGTTTCATTGCAGGGTCCAGACATCAGATAGCTGCAGTTGCCCATGAAGTTGTACTTGTGTTTATCAAAGGTGGTGTAGTGGGGATCACCAGATGCTATGCATGTCGATGTACCTGGGGGGAAAAAAAATGAGAGATTGTATGTTAGCAGTTGTTTTGTTGCAAATATGTTTTACTAGCCTGACCAGTAATTTCAAGATGAATACCCTAAATAAACCCCAGCCTCTTATATCAATTTGAAGCAGGACATGTAATTTTTGCTGAAGAGCAGCCACTTTGGTTACAATTGACAGTTACAGGACAATGGTAAATGCTGAAATGTAGTTAAACAGTAGTACAAATAGATGAGAATGATAAAGTCAAAGTTAAATGTATATCATGAAGGATTTCCTAATCCCTCTCAATCATCACTTCTGACCCACTAGAAGTGTGTGGCGGTGTATTTATCTGCAGAGACCCTACCCTCTGCCAGTATTTTCTTATTTTGCTGTGTTCGCGTAGCTTCTGGGCTGCAACCTTTGGGCAATGGGTGTGCAGCCCTCGGCCAATTACAGTGTGCAGGGTGTGAGGGCAGGACTTTATAAAAGTTAAGCAACCAAGTTACATCGCTGTCTCCAACCGTCTCCTCTGCTCTCATTATCTGTCATGGATGAAGAACTGCAGGTCTGTGTGTCTGTTTGACCGAGGACAGGGCTGAGCTACAGGAACACACACACACACACACACACACACACACACACACACTCACACGCAGACCAGAGAGGCCATAGCGCACAGGTAGAAGTCTGTGCTCTAGCTGTATTCAAACAAAATCAGCAATGTGGCACCTTCCTGCAGGGGTAGCGGAGGTGTGGGCATGTTAGTTTGTGCTTTAGAAAGTAACCGGCATGAAACAATCGGAAAATAACATTTTATTTCTCTGACTCACTGCTTTGCTCTCGCTAACAATGCTCCCTTTCTTCATTCACTCTCTAGCACGCTCGACCACCGCTGCTCTCTCTCTCGCTCGTTGAGCTGGGGAGGAGGGGCAACTTATAATGGTATGTTTACAAATAGCATCTGACAAACCCTGCATAATATACCTAAAAATTTTTTTTGCAAGGTGTTGTGATTATTGTATAGCACCACTGGAGGATGACTATCGATAGAGCAACTTTAGCTAGCTCACTTTTAATCTCACATTTACACTCTAATTCCTTTATGATCAATTGCAAACCACACCACAGGGCTTTTGAGCTGCGTTTTTTAATTCACCAGAAACGTAATTTATGAAATGGTTAGGCTAAAATGATAGTTCCTTCATTTTGTACTCTGCAGTGTGATCACAGCCTCATAGATCAACTGTTAGTACAGTTCCGAAAGCGTTGTTGGATTGTCAAACAGAAACTTTTAGTGTGGCTGTTAGGAACACTTATAAACACCTGTTTTACCAGGCATTATTACCTTTAGGATAGCAGCCTGCAATACCATTAACTTCACGACATTCTTCAGTGGGGTCACAGGAGTTATCAACACATTCCAAAGTGTAGTTCCCTGCACAGCGACACAGCTTTGAGCAGCCATCTACAAATACAATCTCGCCAGGCTGAAACAAAATTGAACAAAGGATCAGTACTGGCAGTGTGTACTCTGTGTCACTAGAAGTACATAGTACAACCTTCTTGTCATTTACTGTCTTGCCATTAGATTTTTTACTAAACATTTATGCACATGGTAACTAGGACGTCTAACCTCATAATAGTTATTCTGGTCATCCAGACAGCCACATTTCTCCAGTGGCACACAGTGCCGTCCCTTGAAGACAAACCCTGGTTTACAGAAGCAGCCACTGATACAGGGGCCAGAACAGTTGGCGGAGGGTTCCATACAGGTGGGAATGCAAGCTGGACCACAATCTATATACTCTGCATCAGGAGCGCATGGATCTGTACAGCAGAAAGGAAAGGAATGGGTTGATGAAAAACAGGAGAAGAGAAGAAAAATAAAGAAAGAATTATTGGAAAACCTTTGATAAGGACATGTCATACTTGGTGGCTTTGATGTAGTTGGTCCAGGAGTAGTTGGTTTAGGTGTACATGGTCCAGGAGTTGTTGGTTTAAGCGTAGTTGGTGCAGGAGTTATTGGTTTAGCTGTAGATGAACCAGGAGTTGTTGGTTTGGGTGTGGGTGGTCCAGGAGTTGTTGGTTTTGGCGTTGTTGGTCCAGGACTTGTTGGTTTTGGTGTAGTTGGTCCAGCTGTTGTTGGTTTAAGTGTAGTTGTCCCTGGAGTTGTTGGTTTTGGTGTAATCGGTTGGGAAGTTGTTGGTTTTGATGTTGTTGGTCCAGGACTTGTTGGTTTTGGTGTTCTTGGTGTTGGCGTTGTTGGCCCAGGAGTTGTTGGTTTTTGCGTAGTTGGTCCAGCAGTTGTTGGTTTTGGTGTAGTTGGTCCTGGAGTTCTTGGTGTTGGCGTTGTTGGCCCAGGAGTTGTTGGTTTTGATGTAGTTGGTCCAGCAGTTGTTGGTTTTGGTGTAGTTGGTCCTGGAGTTGTTGGTTTTGGTGTTGTTGGCCCAGGATTCGTTGGTTTTGGCGTAGTCAGTTTGGGAGTTGTTGGTTTTGGTGTTGTTGGTTTGTGAGTTGTTGGTTTCTGTGTTGTTGGCCCAGGAGTTATTGGTGTTGGCGTTGTTGGCCCAGGAGTTGTTGGTTTTGGTGTAGTCAGTTTGGGAGTTGTTGGTTTTGGTGTTGTTGGTTTGTGAGTTGTTGGTTTCGGTGTTGTTGGCCAAGGAGTTGTGGTTGTTGGCGTTGTTGGCCCAGGAGTTGTTGGTTTTAATGTAGTTGGTCCAGCAGTTGTTGGTTTTGGTGTTGTTGTTCCCGGAGTTGTTGGTTTAGGTGTAGTTGGTCCTGGAGTTGTTGCTTGAGGTGTACTTGGTCTTGTTGTTGTTACTGGCGGTAGAGGAGTTGTTGGCTGAGCTATAAGTGAAAGATAAATCATTTCTCATGAAAACATCTGTCATTGGCACAGCAAATATGTATGTCTGATTTTGCAAAGGGTAACTTCAATTCCTTCTGGTCAGTTTCTCACCTGTGCAGGCCATGACACACACAGCATCAACAGCAATATCTGTCTGAGGAGTTTCTCCATAGGTACCCACAATCACAAACTGAAATACATATAAATGTATTAAAGTAAGTTAATGTAATCCTGTATGCACACACATACACACATACGGAGAGACACGCTGAGTTCTATTATTTACCTGAATAGCAGCAGTTCCCACGTAACGGACCTCTGCAGGCTTCCAACCTTGACCCTGGTTCCCCCTGACAGTGAAAAGAGTAGGTCCAAAGCTTCCACCTGGTAAATGAAATACATAAAAAAATATTTTCATGTCTTTGTTTCTGTATGTCTATGCAAATTACAATAAATTTAGTCTTTTACCTGTGGTAATGGTGTGGACACTGAGCTCCATGGTGGTGCTGGTGCCATACAGGTAGTAGTAGAAGTTGAGGTCCAGACAGCCAGAGGAGGGGGTTAATAGAGGACTTCTGATATGAGCACTGAATCCAGGGACAGCTTCGAAAGAATCCAACAACATGTAGGCACCCACTACATATTGAATGGTCAAAATAAAACAACTGCCAATTAGGTAAGAATAAAATAAGTCTTTATCATGTTAATAATATAATTTTATTTAGCTGAATATATTAGGTGAATATAAATAGGTGAACAAACTGAAACTAAAGTAATTGCAGCAATGCAATACAAAACTATACATATTCACCAGTGGCGTGCCATCAGGGCAAGCGTGTTGTCAGTGTTCTGTCCCATGAAGGATATCATATTGCCTGTATGCATTCATATTGTAATTTACTGCCCTTTTGTGGCCGCGGATGACTGTTGTCTCCAGAAGTTTCATCATTCAATCATTTCAGTCATTTTCGTGGGCGTTGCCGTGTCTCGTTGACAAAGGGTGAGGCTTGTCAAGCGCCATTTTTTGGAAAAATTGCGCATTTGCATTGAGGATAATCTTGGGATCTTTGATGGGTGACTAGCTATAGCTAGCTACAGACAAGTGTGCTTGTCAAGTTGACTCAGCTTCCACCGTTCTGAGATCAGTTATGATATTGTACGCATTATTACACACATGCGCAGATGTGTGTAGAAACTGTACTCACGCATTAGAAAATGACTTCAACAGTCTTTTCTTCCTAAGAATTAAGAGGTAGCAGTCGTAGTTGGTCCTTCGGCTCTGCTTGCATATATGTAAAAGTCACCGAACGTCACCGATATTCACTATACAGTACATATAGTACATATATACAGCTACAGAAATAGAAATACAAAAGTGCTAGTCAACGTTGTCTTCTGCATTTGGCCACAAGTTGTCATCACACCTCTCTTGCAGTACACCTGAAAAATAATCTTTTTGCCAAGCGCTTTACACAACAGCCACATTCACCCATTGACACATGCATTCATACAGTGCTCTTTTCTATACGTACTGCACTTTCTACACTCATAAAATGATGATACATTGGGTAATATGGGGTTCAGTATTTTGCCCAAGGCCACTGTGACATGTGCACTGGAGGAGCCAGGGATCAAACCACTGACCTTCCAGTTAGTGGGATACCTGCTCTACCTCCTGAGCCACAGCAGATATGTCCAGACATTTAGAGTTCTTGTGTCCAAGACAGACATGTGATCATGTGGGTGGTGGTCCATTAGGAAAAAAATATTCTAATAGTTTAAGGAATGGAGAGGTGGAAGAAAAAGTGACACCATTCTGGGAGGGGTTGTAAACCACTCTATGACTAGGAGAGAATGGTGAGATGTCACAGGGTACCATACCATTAAAAAACTTTATGGATTCAGCCTCAGTTTCCCCCTTCTCTCACCTGGCACAAGTCTTTCATAGTTGTCATCAGGGAATGAAAAGAGGCAGTCAGTCCACATTAGGAGTTATCTTTTAATTTCTTTTTAGATGTTGATGCAGCAGAATGTAGCAAATCACGTTTTAATTTGTAGTAATTTTGTGTAATGTTAGGTATAGAGCATTATTTTATAACATAACAGTTACGTAAATGATATGTAAACATACAAAAATGCACTAAAGTTTTAGTGTTGGTTGAGTGATTATATGCGTTTTCTACCAAAGCAATGAAAAGTGATCCACAATTTTGTACTCATCGACTGCTGTTCTGATTGCATAAAGCATTTTGAAAAAGTGAACTCAGTACTAATAAATGTGTATTAAATCTGTAAGAGGCTCAAAAATAAGGTGTTCAGACTGAATGCAATGCAAATATTAGAGTTGGTACTATTACATACAAAGTAAATGGAAAAAAAAACTACCACCAATTCATAAACACAAAGACATAAAGATGGTGAGGGTCAGGAGGAAAATAATGTTAAATTTAACCTGTACATCTCATCTTATCTTCAGAACTCATTTTGTGTCTTACTCATATTTATCATACATGAATGCACCATTCTTGCAGACTCTCCAACAAAAAGTCATTTCCATACAGACTTTTGAAAAGAAGAACCACTTACATCCAGGTTTGGAGAAGTCATCATCAGGTCCGCTGCCTTCAGTGTCTGTTGGCCCAATCCACTGACTAAAGACTAACACATCAGGATTCTCAGGTTCAGTCATCCACCCACACAGGTCACCAAGAGTGTCAAAATCACAGCCAGAAATGCAAGCTGTTGACAAAACATTCACTCAGTGATACAGCAATATTTGTGTGTGTGTGTGTGTGTTTGTGTGTGTGTGTGTGTGTGTGTGTGTGCGTGCGTGTGTAAACTCACAGGGACATGCTCCTTCAGTAATGACAATGTTGTCCAGAGCTGAGTCACAGGAAGCAGTCAAGCCTCTCTGCGCCTCAAAAACGATCTTTAGACACAGAGAAAAAAACATCATCACCCTAAAGCCGTTGTTCAGTGGTTAGATAAGATTCATTCTCACAGCAATTATCTCAGGTTAGAGTAGCCTAATGTGTACCTATTTTAGCTCAACTTTGTAGTTTTTTACTTAGACAATAAGTGTGATGCTGACGGCGCACACCTAAGCTAGGCTCTGCCACGATGTGAGGAAATAGAATATTCACAGTTGACATGGTTGAAATTAATCTTTTTTTAAGTGCTTAAAGATCCAGTCACCATTAAAGTATATGTCATGCAAGAGAGCGAACAAAAACAAATGGAATGGTCAAAGTTGTCATAATGACATTTAAGGTATTTATTGATTCACAACATCAACGCATGCATTGAGTAACAAACAAGAAAACATTCCACCTTAAAATTTGGTGGTAACTGCCAGTACCCTTTGAGGGACAGCGCGTTAAATACTTTTTCTATCCAGCTAACATTAATTAGTAAAAAGGAAAAGGCAGCAAAACATCCTTCCATTCATCATTCATTCTTCTGAGAGTTTTTTTATTTGTGTTGCATTTGCAAAGAAACATTACAAAGCCAGCCTATTAAACAGCTTGTGCTGCATCAACAATGCCCGCAGGAAATGAAAGCTTGCTTAAATACGTTTTCATAGCCTAGCTTTTTTGATGAGCTTAACCTCTGTCTGCACAGTAACTTTTCCTCAGAATGGATGCTTTGAATGTGGTTTCATTGGCTTGGCACAACTAAGTAAATTAAAATATTCAAAACACAAACTACTTGTGTTCATGTGCCAATATTGCTTAATGCCACGCTAATTACAACCTACTACATTTATAGTATCATCTAATATTTCATTTCAACATTCTTCATGTTGAGAATATGACACAACAGTCAGCCAAACATCTACTGTTGTGAATGTGTGAGAGGTCTGATTCCAATGTATGAATGTATGTGCGAATCGGTGAATGTGGCATGTAGTGTAAATTGCTTTGAGTGGTCGATAACACTAGAAAAGTGCTATATAAGTGAAGTCCATTTACCATTTACTATACCTCTGAATAAGTGCATTTCCAGCCACCTTTTTATGTGCAAATTAGCATTTTAAAAAACTGCATGGAAGTGCAGAAAATTTTTTTAAAAAGTTGAAATAATGCAAAACAGTTTTTATGCTTGACTGAGTTGGTAAAGATGGTGTATCAACAAAAGAATTACAAAATGTGACACACACTTAGTGAATAAACCATTACATACATGAAGCATGTGACTACACTGGAGACATGAAAAATGGAGGCTGATGAAAACATCAGATCTGTGTAGAGTGATGAGAAGACTGTAACCTTCCTCACATTAATACATGAAACAAACATATATGTCACATTTCCATCATGTTTTCCTCATTGTTTTTGATTGTTTGTTTGTTTGAGAATTGAATAGAGCTCTTTGAATTATGTCATCTTCTGTCCTCATCTAATGTTCCATAAAGAGCTGAGGCTGGAATAGTTTTTCATTCTTTACTGGATTCCTTCCAATCTAAAAAAACAAACTGTAAAACTGAAGCAGAGTAGGACAGTAGAAAGAATGTTACATATATACATCCCAACTGTACATTTAGATGTTTCTGTTAGGAAGTAGAAAAACAACATCTGAGACTGGATGTAAGTCGACTTTGGCATTGCCATGTTTCACTCCTTTCACCTCCACCTTCTTTGCTTTGTTGTCCATGCTGGGAATGCTCTTCATGATTGAAACCGATGGACCACTCATTGCATTCGACTTGGTTGTCTTTTAACAGCAAAACATCTCCAACTTGAACATTGCGTTTCTCTGTAGTCCTCTTCTCCTGTAGTGTCACCAAATACTCTTGCCTCAAGCATTTCCAAAATGTGTCAGCAAGGAGAGGAGTGGGGTGGGTTGAGGGTCCAGGAGCATCCTTCATTTGAAAGGTAGTTCTGTAACTTTGAGTCATCAGTTTTGACCATCAATTCCGTGCATGCTCCAATGAAATTCATCCCATGTCAGATCGGAGTTGCTTGCAGGGACCTCGAGGAGCAACAAATCTCATTGGGGCATTAATAAAGATTCAGGTTGACATGAATTCTATTACCTTTATGTGAACAGCTCTAGTCAACAGGCAGGCAAAAAGCACTGCCCAGCACTTGTTTTCGACAACATCTCCTTTTCGACAACGTCTCATCGAGAGGTAATGTTCCAGTGTCAAAAGAAATCCACTCCAACTTGCGTGAAAGGTGGCTCGTTGGATAAGTTGATCAGCTGTTTGTGTCCAATTTTTAGTTCTGCTAAATTTCCTCACAATCTACAGCAGGTGACACAACGATGAATTACAGCTGAGACTAATCTCCTTCCACCAGTGATCCGTACCCCGGCTGACCGAAGGGCCCCTTCAGTTAGGTCACGGCCTAGATTTGCAATCACCTCATGATAATGATGCATCAAAAGGGTGGATATATGATGTTTCTTGGAAAGGATGTAGGGATGTTTTTCATCATTTTAAAGAGCTGCAGCCCTCAATTTTTTTTTCTTTCAAAAGGAGAGTGTTTGGAGATTCCTAGGCCTTTTCGCAGCCAGATGAACTCTTCACCAAAGACTTCTTGTTGTACACATTTAATGGCTGGGACTTTGGCTTGTGAGTGTGCACTCTAAATGCTTTGGTTTGGAGTTTTATAATAGGTCCTGGCAAGGCTGATGAGTCTTGCTATGCCATGGATCAATCTCCAACTTGAAAAACATTCAAACCGATGAGAACTAAGATTTTCTCAAATGAACACAACAACATTTGGACATATCTCTGCGTCAGCATCTGGCTCCATCAGTTCAAAGGTTTAGTTTAGTTTTTTGTTTATTTTTCAGGGACGGTGCACATTAATAAACATTACTGTAAACATGGAAGAATTACCTAAAAGTGTAGTTTTCATTGGTAGGTTTCATCCAAAGGTTATTTTCTTTTTGAGACCCAGACTCTGCTGTTCAAACCTGTCTGAGGAATTCAGGGACACTGAAACAGTAAATTTGTTGTAAGAGCCTTAGTCTAAGACATGATGCCACTCGTCGGAATGACTTAAAAGTCGTATTCTGTTGAAATGGTTAGCAAAATAGACATAAAACCTGCAAGAGATATTATGGATGTAACCTAGGACTATCTTTCTGTCTGTATAAAACTTCACAATATATAGGCAGAACATGAAGCTTTGGCCATCACAAAACCAACATGACATTGCCCACCAGTGTCCACAACTCATAGGTAAGCCACAGCTGCTATGACTACTGTTGAGGAATCACAGAATATACAAATTTAAATCTGCCCCGCACAGGACAAAGAGACTAGCAAATAGGGCCTTAAAATGCGGATATGTTCCAGATCCATCAGAGAATCCTTCCAAGATTACCAGCATTCTTGTTTTAGAGTTGGAAGGGGGTCGTCCCAATCACACTGCTCAGAGGTCAGCTCTCAGATCAGTACTTTTCCCTGCACAGTAACGGGGGCCACAAATACCAAGGGATCATACACACTGTTCACAGTCAAAAGTACGCTCCTCTACGGAAATGGCTTCTCTTCCCTTGAAACCTGGAAGATGCAATTGTCATAGTGGTGAGGGTTCTGACCCTAGATCTAAGTCTTTTAGATCCTTGGCAAGATATAGGCAATTTTATGGAGCTGTATGTTAGACTCTTTCGGAAGTGAGGCCAGTCCATTATAATCACAGAAATTTCTGACAACAAACTGACAACATTTGAGTCCTGATTTTTTCCCCCAGCCTGGGCAACATCTACTGTATGTCTGTGCTCACAGCTACAGGGTCTTTATGAAAGCAATGAGCATTCCCAAAAGCTTGTTGTAATAAATAAACAGTAAGTGAACAGGGAAATTACCAAAATGTAATGCGCATGGTAGAAACTCCAGGCCTCTTAACATTAGCATACAGTAGATCCAGAGTCCCATCTCCTCTGGTAGAGCGGTCCACAACTGAGTGAAAGTGGGAAGAGGCATGTCCAGCTGAAGTCCCTGGGGATCATGAAGAAAGCACTGGGGTGCAGAGTCTGCAGTCTTGCAGTAACAGAGTGGATGACATCAAATGTTGCGGGGTTAATTGAGGGATGGATGTAGACAACAACCAAGATGGCATGTGAGAACACCCTGGATATGTAGTATGAACTTAGCCCCATGGGTAATGGTTCAATGTCTGGGCTGAAACCATCTGAAAGCCATTGATGGTAGCGATGGGATATGGCGTATATTCCTGTAGCCATGTGTCTGTGGAGCACATAACACTAAACAATTGTTCCTTACAAGGGCTGCTAGCTATTCCATCTTATTGTCCAATGCTGTCCATGATGATAGAAGGAGGACACACTCCTCTCCATCAGTCTTTGTTGCCTGGACCCAGGTCTCTTCCCTCATCATTTTTTTACTTCTCTGCATTCTCTTTGTGTCCTTTTCTGTTTCCGTAGGATGTACGTTGTTCTGGTCACCATGCCGACTGCCTTCAGTTTTAAAGATCTTTGACCTAAAGTTCAGGAAATGCTCCCTCATGTCTTCTTTTTAGTCCAGGGTGCACCATAGAGCAAGAAGTCACTTAAGGGCTTGCTCTATAGTGTAAAGTTTTAAAAGATTGTGGGAAATAGACGTGTACCACTTTAGTGATGGTTAATTTTCAGACTGGGTTTAATTAGAGATTTTTAATGACAGACTGAATTGTTCACTTTGTAGTTGGGCAAGAAAAAATGAGAATAATAAATACTTTAAATTTTGGAGTGCATCAAAATTAGCTACTGTATACTTCATGTTTAATACACTATACCCAATCTTTGGAAATATTAATTGTGTAATACAATGTGTAGTGCATTAGTGGTATTAGTATTTTGACAATAGCAATTTGAATTTCATACCAGAAAAGAATGAATAGGCAATAATAGTGTGTGATATTTTCTCAATAATTTCTCGAATTCTGATTTTTAAAAAAATTAACAATGTTACCAATGCAGTTTCTGTCAAAGTGATGCAGACTTCAGAAAATATTCCTGATGTCAGCACGATAGCTAACAAGTGAACAGAAAAGTATTTTTTTTAAACCCTTGATGTCATGATGAATAGTTTCAGATTTAACTCTTTAGTTTAAAGTGGCTGACAGTGTATAGGATTTTTTTATTTTCAGTCCAAAGTTTTAAATGCAATGCCATTGTTGGTAGAATTTATGTTATGTAAGAATTTTGTCAAGATTTGACACTTTAACAGGGAGTTCTGAATCAACACTCAAAATCTTTAAATCACTTTTCTCCCTTAATGACCAAATTGCCAAGTGGATCCCAGTTGCCCTATTGCTGCTCTCAGCTATAGGTCCCTTGTTTTTGATTATTAAAGCAACATCTACAATGACCTGCTAACACTCACAGTGACGCTCTGACTGCTGGGTTTGGACAAGGTGATGGAGCTCTTCAGCCAGGATGGACTCTGGATTCCAGTCTTCTTCCATACCTCTTCCTCGCCAGTGGGCCTCTTGGCCAGAACCCTCAATGCATTCTGATTATCTGAGCCGTACATGTAGTATCGAAATTGGACACAGATCTGAGAGGATAATGATGAGAGAGCAGGGCTCAGCAGACGAGCTTTCTGCCTATTAGACACATTGTCACACTCATGGTAGATGTAGAATCCCCCTGCAGACAGAATTAGACAGATGGAAGATATAACTCTAAGTTATATGTCTCTAGAACTCTAGGTTAATCTTGATCATGGTCTAGCTGCCAATGAGGTAATTTTGCAGGAATGGAATATTTTAAATAAACCATGCATTCAGGACTGACCTCCATCAGGGTAGTCTCCACTAGGGCCAGTGCCAGGTGTTGGGGTTGGACCTTTATGTCGAGTCCAATCACTGTTGTCTGTGATGTCCTGGCTAAACCTGCAGAATGGGTCACTTTCCTGGTTAAAGTCACAGGAGGTCATAACTTTTGCTGGAGAAACACAAAAACAACACATGCACATAGACAAATGGATATTGTAGAGGTAAAGCAGGTTAAGAATAGCATATAACAATAATGCCATTTACCACCAAAACAATCTGTGGTTATTGTGATAAATTATTAAATTTAACTATTAGCAAAGATATTGTTTGGTCTTGTTTGTTAGTTATTTTAGTTTTGTTTTTTTTAATTTTAGTTCTATATAAATAAACTTTATTATTATTGTTATTAATATTATCATTATTATTCAACTGACTGACTGACAAGTTGTTATTATTTATTTAATGTGATAGTTAATCAGTTTTGACAGAAGAGACAGAATGGGATTCAGTTTGCTGTGGATATTCATGGTACTTTAGTTGTTAGCAGTGCTGCCTCACAGCAAGAATGCCATTTGTTTAAAGGTCAACAGTTTCTGGTAAAATGGAGACTAAATAACTCACATGTGAATGTGAGCATAGTTGCACTAACCAAGTGAGGGACCCAGGGCAAAAATTAAATGTTAACTCCTTTTGAGATGTATTTAGGAATAAACGTGGTGTGAGAGCAATGTAAACTTAAATAATGAAGGTATTAAAATTAGTGTTTGACACAGGGCCCCTTATACAGACAGTGCCTTGAAAGATTAACTAGTAATGAAGGAACGTTTTGATTTCAAATACCACAAAACAAACACAATGCAGGGGCCTCAATGCAGTTTCTTGCTTTGTGTGGTTTCATTGGAAGATAATGTTACATATATATATATATACATATATATATATATATATATGTACTTTTTTTTTTTTACTACAAAGTCCACTGTCATTTGCCGTCTTATCTTTAGTGGATATTCAGTTATAAGAGAATATTAATTGATAAAAGTTGATATATCTATATATAACAATAGATGCAATTATTGTTTGAACCCAAAAAACATGAAGACAAGGTGGCAGAACTTTTGTGTGAAAGTGTTGTTAAATACGGATAGTGAAGATAAGGGGCTGTAATGACCTAAAGTCCACATCGATCTCAAGGACAATGTGGTAGAGGCAGTGGATCATTTACTGTACTACTGTCTCAGCTTTGTGTGAAGATGCAGTTCAAGAAACACTTATGTTCAAATTTAGATTAGTCTGCCATTTAATTTGTGTGTTTTATCGTGTTAATTTACACTGAAGATGCAAAGAATTAATTGGATGATCAAAACCAACCTACCATCTTCTCTTTGTGTTTTCTGCAGGCTGTAAAAGATAAAAAGACAGGAACAGATTCCAGTTAAAGTTAGCTTAAAAGTCTATCAACTTGTTTCCCTCACACTAAACGGAAGCCTAAAAAGGTCAGAAAAGACATTAATTTCTAAATTAATCTAGGGGGAAGTATTTGTTTTAGATATTTTAAGGAACAACTCTATGTTTGTGTAAGGTGGGTATTCATATAATATAAGAATATAAATGTGCCTGAAATATAAGGTGAAGATTTATCTGAACTACTTTCATGCATGCTGCAGTTGACATTATTATGTAATTAAAAATGAAGGATATAAGTGCAACCATTGTGCTGCCGTTACACACTAATGCTATGCAAAGCGTCAGTCAAAAAATGCAAAAGCCCACTTCATCAGATTTGCAACATGCAAGCTGCAATTAGCAAACCTTCTAGGACTCATCAATTTATCCCCAATAAGCAGTGTTTGGAGATCGCTTTTGTGAAACGGACCCCAGTTTACCAACCGAGGCTTCATACTATTTAACACAGTGACCCTGTAACCTGTCTGTAAACCAGGACTAAATTAATGGCTGTAAAATTCAGAGTACATAGCTGTAATATTCCTATAGCAAGTTATAATGATGTTACAAAGACAGCAGTAAAAGTGGAAAAATTGCAATATGTTGATAATAGCAGTAAGTAAGTCCAACAAAATCCATAAAATCCATTACTTGTTGCTTTTTAGTATCTTGATGGAGGATTATATGAATGAGTTCCCTTACTGGTTCAGTCTGCATTTCAGCATTCTGAACCATTGGCCTTAAGCCAACATTTCAAATTCAGCATTCAAGATGTGAGTAGGATCACTGAGACTTTTCTGTGCCTCCCTGAGTACGGATTTTTCATATAAAGACTGAAGAAAATGTTGTTCATTTTTACCAATAATCTTCATGGCTGTTTGAATGAGATGTCCAAGACTTAGACTTAGACTTAGACTTAAAAAATGCTGACAGATAAAACATACCCTATTTGTATGCCAGAACATATTATGCTTTCTAAAATCATTTGATAAAACAAATTTAGAAATACTGAGGATTTTGGAAATTATGATTTTATGAAGATTTCATAAAGTCCCTCCCCATATCCACGCCCTCAGAACATTTTAAATGTAAGAAAGCCTGTAGAATGGTCTATATAATTAGATTTATTTACATTATGTATGCATTTAATTATTCATTATGTCATATTTTATCATTTTTGGGGAGTGACTCACCTGTGCTGTGCCTGTCCTCTTCTGCTGCCACACATCAATAAGAACAAAATTAGAAACTGTAATGTATCCATGGCTAACTGTCAGTTAGCAGGACAAGAAGACAGCAGGGACAGTGACAGAGCAGAGGACTTTATATAGAGAGCTAGAATGGGTCAGGGGGGTGCTGTGTGGACAATGTGGTGGGTGTGTTGGGTGGGTGGTTTGGATGCTGAATTGCTACATTACTTGATGTTGCAAAATGTGTAAATGAGTAACTGAGTGATAGGAACAACTTGTGTTCTCTTTGGGTGTGACTTTGTAGGTGTGCACCTGAGCCTAGATATGTATATGTTTTTGACCTCTCAGCAGTTTACAGGGTGGGTGGGGATGCCCATCAAACACTATAATACAAATAAGAACTTGTACTATAAGACAGTATAAAGTTTATTGTGTAATAAACAGAATATTTTGATCATATGGACACACCTTTTCAGCATGTACTGTACATTGACGTGCGTAAGAAGAGAGATGGCCTCTCTTATGTACACATACTTTATTTATTCTTGAGTAAAAACAACACCAGACTCTGACTAACCATACAGTAACTCAATTCTTTTATTTGGCATTCATTCCTCCTGCAGACCCCTCACCACCAACAAATCGCCTTTGCCTAAATTGTCCAGAAAAAGGGGACTGTCAACTATGGACCATAGACCAATACCAATCACACTTAACTATAATGTGGCAATCCTCATCTTGAAACTGTATTAGGCATTGTTGACCGGCTGCAGCCTGGCAGTAGTAGTTTAAACATTTCAAACACACAGAATTCAAAACATCTTGACTGGACAAAAATAGCATCAGTTGATATTATCTTTACATTTCAGGGGATAGGTGTTAGCTCTAAATTTATGATCATTGCTCAGACATGTAATTTTATTATATATAATGAATATAAATTAAAACTAGCTACTGGTTTTAATGTTTTGGCTGAATGGTGTAAGTAATAGCTGAGCTTAGCTAAAGAAAATGTTCTGTTATCAATTCAAACATTTATCTTCTTTGTTACTAGTGGGAGAAATATTTGCTATTTCATTACATCCCTCACACTTGAGTGATCAAGAGCAGTTATTACTGCTTATGGGTCATTAAGACATTAACATTTTTTATAAAGTAAATTAGTCACAGATGGTTTGGCTAATGTCTTTGTTAGCAACACAGACACACAGATAGGTGAGCCGCAGTCTCTCAGGTGAGCTCTGATGTCACATGTGCATATAAATGGGAAGCGAGAGAGAGAGATTCAAGTGCACGTACACAACTGTTCATTTTGACTGTCAGACCACCACAGTATACCACTGGTACTGTCTGAATATCTGACCAGCGTCTTCAAGTCACAAGAGTCAGCACTTACCACCGAGTACTTTTTTAGGAACACCATATAAGTACTGGGTAGGGCCGCCCTTTATTCTAAAAACACCCTCAGTTCGTTGTGGCAGTGATTCCACAAGATGTTGTAAAGATTCTTTTTAGATTCACGTCCATATTGACAGGATTGCAGCACATCGTTTCTGCAGATTTATTGCTTCAAACTCATGCTGCCAATCTCCCTTTCTACCACATCCAAAATGTGTTCTATGGATTCAGATCTTGTGACTGGGGAGGCTTCTGAAGTACCCTGAAGTCATTGTCATGTTCATGCAACTAGTTTGAGATGACTTTTGCTCTGTGAGATGGTGCATTTTAATCCTGGCAGTAGGTGTTAGAAGATGGTAAACTGTGGCCATAAAGGGATGCTCTTGGTCCACAAGAATACTCAGATAGACTGGGGCATTCAAACAATGACTGACTGGTATTAAGGGGCCCAAAGTGTACCAAAAAAATAGCCTGGACTGTTGACACAAGTCAGGTTGGGTCCATGGATTAATGCTGTTGGCGCCAAAATCTGATGCAACCATCTGTGTGCATCAGCAGAACTCCAGATTGATCTATGTTTTGTCAGTCATCAGCTGCCCAGTTTTGGTGAAGTTGTGCCCACCGCAGCCTCCGATTTTTGTTCTTGGCTGACAGGGGTGAAACCCAACGTGGACTTCTGCTGTTGTAGCTCATCTGCCTCAAGGTTCGACATGTTGTGTATTCTGAGATGCTTGTCTGCTCACCACAGTTGTAAAGAGTGGTTTTCAGAGTTACTGTAGCCTTTCTCTTAACTCAAACCAGTCTTACCATTCTCCCTGACCTTTCTTATCAACAAGGCATTTGCGTCCAAAGAACTGCTGCTAATTGGATGTTTTTTGCACCATTCCTAGTAAACCTTTAGAGACTGTTGTGCGTGAAGATCTCAGGAGATCAGCGGTTTAGCACGGTCAGCACGGTCAAATCACTGAGATCATATTTTTTCCCCATTCTGGTATTTGATGTGAACATGAACTGAAGCTCCTGATGTGTATGATTTTATGCAGTACTGCCACATGATTGGGTGATTGGATAATTGCATGAATAAGAAGGTGTACAGGCGTTCCTAATGAAGTGCTCAATTAGCACTTTAAGGAACAAAAACTTTCAGGCGGCACTGTTATTTTGAAAAGAAAAAGAAACAAACACAAACTGTTGATGCAAAGCTGGAAGCACACAATTTTGTAAAAATAACATTGAATCTTGTAGCATTAAGGTTTCCCTCATTTGAACTTACTTGGTACCTGCACTTAAGGGGCTGTGGCAAAAAGTTTTTTTTTTAATCGTAAGATTTCTAGCATTTTCAGCCAAGAAAAGAAAATTCAGTTTACAAATCAGTGATTGCGGAACAAATATACTCAAGAAATCAATCAGAGAATACCATTACTGCTTTCCCTCTAACGTCACATTTACAATTCGGTCCATTAGTAGTTGGACAGTGACACAATTTTCATAATTTTTCCTTGGTACATCACCACAATGGATTTGAACCGAGCCATTAAGATGTGATTGAAGTGTAGAAGTTAAGCTATAATTCAAGTCGTTTCCCAAAAATATCACATTAACTTTTTAGGAATTACAACCACTTTTATACATAGTCCCTCATTTTCAGAAGCTCAAAAGTAATTGGAAAAACCCAGCATATTAAATATAAGGATTATTTTTAATGGATGAAAAAGCTTTGCAGTCAATATTTGGAACCCATGGACATCCCCAAATGCTGACTTTCCTCCCCTTGAGATGCTTTGCCAGGCCTTTACTGCAGCGACCTTCAGTTGCTGTTTGTTTGTGGGTCTTTCTGCCCTCAATTTTGTCTTCAATAAGTGACATCAAGTTCAGTTGAGTTGAGGTCAGGTGACTGACTTGGCCATTAAAGAATATTCCATGTTTTTGCATTGAGAAGCGCTTGGGTTGCTTTCGCAGTAGGTTTTGGGTAATTATCCATCTGTACTGTGAAGTACCATCCTTCATTGCTGTTCCTTTCCTTCTCAATACTCTTCTCTTCCCGTCATTCTGGTACACGTTAATCTTGGTTTCATCTCCAAAGTTTTCTGGGAAATTTGATCTGGCTTTTCCGTTCATGAGTGTTACCAGTGATTTGCACCTTGTTGTGACTCCTCTGTATTTACATTTATGAAGGTGTCCCTTGATTGTAGACTTTGACTGTGATATGCCTGCCTGCTAGAGATTGTTCTTAACCTGGATAGATGTGAAGGATTTTTCTTCACCAAGGAAAGAAGTCTGTGATCATCGACTTTAGTTGTCTGTTGTGGTCTTCCAGGCCTTTTGCTGCTGCTTAGCTCACCAGTGCATTCCTTCTTTTTTAAAATGTACCACACTGTTGATTTGGCCAGTCCTAAAGTTTGTGCTACCTGTCTGTAGGTTTGTCTTGTTTTTTCAGCCTAATGTTGTCCTCCTTCATTTGCATAAACACCTCTTTGGGATGCATATTGAGAGTTCCCATGAACAGCTACGAAACGAAATCCAACACTTTTAATCAACTCCATAAGTTTTATCTGCTTAATTTGCTATGAAATAATGAGGTAACAGACCACACCTGGCCATGAAACCTTGTTAAACCCCTTGAATTAAAGCTTAAAGGCTACACTTCAATCACATCTTGATGGCTTCGTTTCAAATCTTTTGTGGTGGTGTATGGAGGCAAAATTTCGAAAATTGTGTCAAAGTCCAAATACTTATGGACCTAATTGTATGTTATAATAAATGAATTATCTGTCCAAGTGTTAGCTTTTACTGATGCAACAGCTGAGAAGCATCCCACCATATTAAGTATTGTTTTCTAGATTTCTGGTATTTTATTTTGGATATTTTTAAGGGCAAATTCAAAACGTGCAAGAAGTAGATGGAAGGACTGTCAACGTAAACAAACTGGGACCAGTGACGAAAATTTGACTAATTCAGTTCACAGATCCGTTCACTGATTCCTATATTCCTGATCTTCATCCAGCAGCTTTGGAGTTGTTGTAAGGTGAATGTTTTCATATTTAATGGAGCTAGGTTAGCAATTACCCCCTGCTTACAGTCTTTATGTGGAGTTTGGCTAAACAAATCCTGGGCTGAGCAGAATTTTGTCACAGAGGGTTTCTCAGGATAGGGTGACTCAACAAAAATGAACATAGATTGCTGCTGAATTGTGTAGGTGCAGGTAAAGAGGTGTATTCCGGCACATACTGTTGAGCCTTCTTAGTGTCGTGGGCCAAACTTAACAAAATGGCAGTTATTGAGAGGATGCCCACCTGATGGCCCTGGAGAGTTACCTGCACTCTGACACACAGAAGCAACGTCATACTGAAGCCATGTTTTTTTTTTTTTTTTCATTTGGTAAAACAGGTTAAGGGACGTGATTTATGAAAGAGTTCTCATGCCAGAGGGGTTGATAACTAGTGGCTATTTGTAAGACGAGTGAAACTAGATGAACACTGATGATAGTTGGACCACTGAATGGGTTGTGGCATTCTGCCCACAGCAGTTACGCCTAGGCAGATAGAGAGAGAGAGAGACAGAGAGAGAGAGAGAGAAAGAGAGAGAGAGAAAGAGAGAGAGAGAGAGTAATCAGTGGAGGATGATTGTTTATATGCTCCGGTCTTGCACTGTATAATTCCTAGACCACCTTTTCTTTTTTCATTCTTCGAATGGAATGGAAATTAAGTAGCTTTGGTTCAGCAAGTTAATTAAAGGTCCCTAAGTGTAAAGCAGGAAGCCATTGGAAAAAAAAGGAAGATATATGGGAGAAATTCGAATAAAACATTTATATGACTATTTATTAAAAGAAACTGTTCATGATATCATTTGTCTCCATTTTTAAAATAAGTCTGAATAGTCTGCTTTTGATCATTTAATCCAATAATTCTTATATTATCATTATTATTATTATTTATTATTATTATTAAAACTAAGCAATGTAACGCAGCTGATACAGCTGATACACCTATTGTATCAACTGTGATAAATTTAACCAAGAGATAGGTTTACCAAGAGATAGGTAAAAGATATACATTTTTTTGTTGCTATTTGAGTTGTCACAGTTTATGTCATTAAAGGCCATTTTGGAACTTGGTCTTGTTCTGTCTTGGTCTTCTTATGGGTTTATATATTCAGCATCATCAACTTTTGTTACAGTGTGTTAGACAGATGTTAAGTTGGTGTCAAACTTTGTTTTCCATAGTAACCACACTTAATTTTCTATCTGCACTTCGACCTTTGACTTACTCCACCCACAGTCCGCTTACATTACTGAGCTTTATCTGTGAACTGGAAACATCCAATCATTGTCCTAAAGGACAATACTGCTGGTTTTGCAAGTGTTAGCCCATTAACTTGAAATCTTCTGCATAACATTTTTGCAAATAATTTCCTGAAAGATTTTAGACTTCGTTTCTAGATCAACGTAGTAACTGGTTTCAGGTCATTTGAGTACACTCAGAAAATCAACTTGCAGAGGCCTAGGGTTAGGGTATTTTATTGGTATATGTGATTGATGGCATGTTTGAACTTATACTTTGGCATTAACCTAATCAACCCAAACCTAATTCTAACCCTAACTCTAAACCAAGTCTTAACCCTCAGATAAAGGAACCAGAAAAAATGTAAGTGAGGATGGGGAGCCACATATCGAGACAGAAAAATTATCTTTCCTTGTTGAAAGGTCCAGTGAAGCTCAAGATGAAGCGAGCCAAGATACTGGTGCATCAATGGCCTGGTCACCAAAGCTGAACCAATGGACAGAGAATTTGAGGGGTTGAAGAACTGATGAAGGAGGCAAACAGGCTAGGGTTAAGGCCAGAACCGTCATGAGGAAGGGGTAAGGGTAAGAATTAGAGTTTGGTTTAGAAAATTATCTCAATGGCCCGCCCCATGATGTCCGATCACTACACAGTCTGGAATGGAGAGCCAAAGGCAATGCTTACTACAGAGTTCCCAACAGTGTGGTGTCCTGGACCACCACACCCTGCATGGTGTTCCTAGAGTCAGAGCATGTGGGGGGCGCATACTTACCCTCTGACCCGCAAAGACCAGTCGTAAAACCGCTACGTAGCACTAAGTTGGCCAAGCTGGGTTAGGGTTAGGTTTAGGGTTAGTGTTAGGGTTGGGGTTAGGGTTAGGGTTAGGGTTAGGGTTAGGGTTAGAGGGTTAGGGTTAGGGGTTAGGGTTAGGGTTAGGGTTAGGGCTATAGTTAGGGTTAGGGTAAAAAGACATAATTTCATTTGAATTTAGTGCGCAGACAGTCCAAAATCACAGCAGATGTTGATTTTTGGGGTCTATTCGCCCAGAAAACTTCATTTGAGTCAAATATTCATTTGAACTGCTAGGCTCTTAATTCTTGCCAGATCGTTTCAGAAAACGTTCTACTTTAAGACAGCTTCCAAAGAAAGGCAAGTATGTGCTTTGAATTGAGATTTTATAAACATTTTTTGAAAACGCAGTACATGTTAATTTGATGTTCATTCACGACGAGAGAGGGAATTTGAACATAATATAGTCTTAACAGCTTGTTTCTTTTGGAACATACATATATGTATATAAGATATGTTGTCGACCCCTCAAGCTCATCTAACTACTTTAAGATTTTGGAACCTAAGAAATTGCATGACTGATGATGGCAAACATGCCTTCATTTGATTTCAGTGCGCAGACGGTCCAAAATCACAGCAGATGTTGATTTTTGGGGTTTATTCGCCGAGCAAACTTCATTTGACTCAAATATTCATTTGAGCTTCTAGGCTCTTAATTCTTGCCAGATCGTTTCAGAAAACGTTCTACTTTAAGAAGGCTTCCAAAGAAAGGTAAGTATGTGCTTTGAATTGAGTTTGTATAAAATGAGGTGTATGGTCATATATGTAGAATATAAAACCATGTGTGAAAATAGAGATATAGCTCAGAGGCCATAGGTCAAAGGTCCTCAGAAGAGTTCATGCAGTCCCCAAAGGCAGGTAATGCTTTGTAAGTAAAAACCATATGTGCCTGACAGTTTTTAGGAAAACAACTGTCCTATTTAAGAGTCGGTGACCAAGGCTGAACTTCAGAGTGGTTCATTGGCTTCACACCCTCTCACAAGCAGATCTGCAGATGCTTGACTTGACGCTGTTCTTCTTTATAATAAACCTTTATATGTAATCAAGACAGTGTCAGCGTAGTCTCCTTCATCCTCTTCACATCATCAACACCATCAAATAAACTACAAGAATTTTGGCGTTACGAAGTTGGTCGTGTTGTGCCCTGCCGCATCTTCACCAGCATCAGCGCGCCGACTCCCGCTCCACGCCGGCAGTTCAGGTGAGCATTCCTCACATTTTTGGGGCGGTGGTTTGTTCGTTTAGGCTTTTGTATTTGCTGGTTGGACACACCGCAAAGAATCGTTTGTGTGTGCGTGTCATGGTGTGTTGATGTTTGGTTTGGTGCTCCGTTCTAAATTTGTTTTGTTGCGTTGCTAGGGCGACGCAACAGGGGGGAGTAGTGTAGTAAAGCAGAAAAGGAAATAAGAAGTTAAAGAAGGAAAGACCTAAAGAAAATAAGAAGTTAAAGAAGGAAAGATGTAAAGAAAATAAGAAGTTAAAGTAGGAAATGGTAGAATAGCCTAATTAGTAGCGGTAAAGTGTGCTAAATAAACGCCATGCGAGATTAATGAAGACAGGGCCCTTATCTTCCTTAACGGTAAGACATGCGTCTTAGCTGCTGCGTGAAAGTTGGCTTTTAAAGAATAGTGGAATTTGACTGGAAATTAGAATCGTAACTCCAGGCCTGGAGGAATTAGGGGAAATTAAATAAAGTAAAAGAAATAAAGGAAAAAAGGAAATGTAAAGGAAAAAGGAAATGTAAAGGAAAAAAGAGGAATAAAGACGTTAAGCCGCAGATTTGGATGAAGCCCTTAGGAAGGCGGTGTTAGACGGGCCATAAAACCTGGGATGTTACTAGGAGATGTTTCAGGTCAGTTCTAAGAACTGGAGGTGCAGATGGAGAAAATTCAATTGTAAGCTCCCACTCGAACATTCGTTGACGAACGATGTCTGAAGCAGCCTCTCATTGAAATGTCTGCATCTCATTAAGGTAGCATAAATTTAGGAAAAAAGAGAAAAGTGAGCGGCAAAAATGCGCATTTAGTAGGGAAAAGTATGAATGAGTTAACGTTGAAAAAATTTGGGATGATGATTGAGTTTGTTGTGAGCCTCTGTTTGGTGTATTCTGCTCTGTGTCTTTGTTTGTTCAACGAGTGGTCTGTCGGTGTGTGTGTCTGCTCCGTGGTGTGTCAGCGGTGCTTCAGCTGGGTGTGACTGGATGTGGAAGGTTCATGTGTGAAAGCCACACATAGGTTGTGGTTGAAAATAAGTGGTCTATTGATTCATAAGGACAGATATTCTTGCTTTTAATGTTAAATATATATGAGCCTCTTTTAGGGGGACGTTTTGATAGAAATCATGAGCCTTTTTGAAAGGACGTTTGAAAGTAATGATCTATGAGTCTTTAAGGGGACTAAAATTGTTAAAATACATATATGAGCCCTTGAGGGACATATGATAATATCTATGAGCTTCCATTGAGAAGACATATTGAATCTGCTAAAATATGAGCCCCGAGAAGAACATTTTTATTGTAGAAAAAGTAGGGAGAACAACGAGGATGTTTTGTGTGCGCAGGAACGAGCAAGAAACAAGATAGGAAGGGAAAAGATACCAATATTATAACACGCATTTAGTTTTGATGAGGGACCGATTGAATGGTTGATGAGCGTGTAGTTTTTCTCTGTTTTTACTTTTTGCCTCTCTGTGTGTGTGAGAGAGAGAGTGAGAGAGTGCTGCACCCTTCCCGTCCCTCTTGGTCAGAACCTGAGAAAAAAAAAAAAAAAGGGAAAAACTGATGAGCAGGGGCTTAGAGTAAATAGATAGTCTTTAAGGACATGTGAGTCTATCTAAAGAAGAATAACTGGGAGATTTAAGATATTATTAGAACGAAATAAATTAAAATAAGGCTCTTGATGATCTGAAGTTGGCAAATTTATTTCACTTTTTGTTACTGATTGTGGCAATACAGTGGTTTGTAATTACTTTAAATAGGAAATTGAAGAGAGGAATAATCTAAATAAATTTTTGAGGAAAAAGAAAAAAAAAAAAAGAAAAAAAGGGTTGATTTGATTTATAATAAGGGAGTATAAGGTAATTATTACAATGCCGAAGAAGGACGCTAATACTTTGAAAACAATCACTCCGGTTGATGTTGTGCAGAGGAGTAACCCCCTAATTAAAGGTGTAGAAAAAATGTCGGAAAAGTGGCATAAGCGTTGGCCTGAAATTGACCAACCTTGGCCAGTGGAAGGGACACTCAACCCAGATGTAATTAAAACAATGCAGGTGCTTATATCTACATATAAGGCGGATCAGAAGAAAGGTAAAAAGGGAAAGAAACGCAAAGAAAAAAGGAAAACAGAGCTTGGCATTCTCCAGTTGTTTGAAAACGAGGGACAGAGATTATTGGAAGCGGCAAAAGATAAGAGGGAGAAAGGCACAGAAGAAATAGAGAAGAATGCAAAAGAAATAGAAAAATTAGTGGCAGACACCACCCCCACCTTATGAGAAGGAGGTGAAGTTTGAAGAGATTTATCCCCAACTTCCAGTGATTAGTCAGGAGGGTAACTATCACATTACAGTTGACAATGAGCGAATAATAGAAACAGGAAGAGTGGAAACAACCATAAAGATGTATCCAAACACCAAAAGTAAAAAGAAAACGGCACGTTTAGAAACTAAGGGGGGGCTAAGGATCAAGAAGATGGAAAGTGGAGAGCATGATCAGAGTGATTCGGATGAAAATATGGGTGGATATGACCCAGCAGTCAGACGGATGTTGGCTAAAGCGGAGAGAAAAGGAGTCAGAACGTGGAGGAAAAAGGATCAAGGAGATGACAGCTCCAATGAAAGTGAGAACGGAAACAGTGATGGAGACTCGGAGAGCAAGGGTTCATCGTTTTTAAGAGGGTTTCTCCCAAGGGCATCCAGTACCAGATATGGAGAAGACAGATGGCAGACTTTAAGAGAGGTGGAGGAATGTATTGATCAATGTCTTATTGACATAAATAATTCTACCAGTCTAGAAAGTCGGGAAGCACTGGAGAATCACTTACAGGAATTGCAGATAGCTAAGAAAGAAATACGGAAGAAAGACTCTAAAAAGTCAGACACTATGAAATACTCATTACGCCCAAGAAGGGGAAAGTCACCAGATAAGATGTGTCCAGTGGTTATTCGAGGACAGAATCTGGAGTATAAACCCTGGCAGAATACAGATATGTCAGACATACTTGAGAAATTACCTACTCTTCAAGATGGAGCGCATCCTTGGATTTCAAAGTTGGAAGAGATAATGGTGGGAACACAGTCAGCCATAGGAGATATTAAGAGACTTTTGGCTAACCTCCTTGGAGTCCCAGCTATGGAAGAGACTTTGCATAAAGCGGGATTAAATACATATGTGGGAACTTCTGTGAATGATCCAGAGTTGTTTGCTGCAAATAGAGGTCGTGTTTGGAGAGCACTGAGAGATACATTTCCAACAAATGTACATCCTGATAATATCCTTATTGAACCACTCGGACAGGAAGAGAACCCAAGGGCTTATGTGTCAAGGGCCCATCAAGTGTGGAGAAATGTCACAGGAAATGATCCGGATTTGAATCAGATGGAGCAATCAATTTTGCGAGTGAAAATACAGAAGGGGTTGCCCCTACCAGTGTGGAGCAAGCTGGCAGAGGTGGTTGGTCTTGGAAGTATGGCAAAGGGTGTCTATACGGACCATATAGCACATCAAGTGGAGCTATATCGGAAGAAGGAGCATGACCAGAAAGAACAGGACCAGGAGACTCTAAGAAAACTTATTCAAATACAGTTGGTGGACAATAAGAAGAAAGAAAAGAAGCAGGCTTTGGTTATTCAGAGTCAACCTCCACCAAATCAAACATCACCACAACTGCCGCCGGACCAGATCCAGTTTCGACCGGCCCAGCCGTCATCTGTTGCTCCCATTGCTTCCTGCCCACAACCTGTATTTGGTCAACCACAGATATGGAGAGGAGGAGGTCGAGGAAACTTAGGAAGAGGAAGAGGAGGAAACTTTAATTTTCAACAGCCTTCAGAAGTATGTTATAATTGTGGACAGTTTGGACATTTCGCTCGTGAATGTTTTAGAGGGAATTCCAGAGGAAATTTTAGAGGAAACTTCAGAGGAGGATTTAGGGGCCAATCAAGGCCATTCCGGGGACCGGTGAACCCGTATAGGGGCCCGGAGCCTGGATTTTAGGGGTGCCCAGAGGACCCGAGAAGGGGGTGTCAGCTGGTAGTGTTAGGGCCGGAGCAAGATCCAATAATAGTGGTGAAAGTAAATGACCGACCATTGGAAGTGATGGCGGATTGCGGAGCTGCTTTCACCTGTGTTCGACCTGAAGACGCTATACATCTCCCCATGTCTGGTCAATTGATTCGGACAATCGGGTTTGAGGGAGTGAAACAGCTGATTCCTCTCACGGAACCTGTTGAGCTCTGTTATAAAGACCAAAAGACTATAATACCAATATTGGTGTCAGAACACACACCCATTGCACTTTTGGGAAGAGAAGCTTTGTGCAGATTGAACTGTACAATAAGGTGCACACCGGACGGCTGTCTGGTGGAAGTGTCAACAGATGTTTGTCGCCAGTTATCGATGATAACGGAGACTGAAGCTTCGTCGGTGTTCTGGATTGGACATCTTAGCCAGGGTCTTCTGGAACCTGCTAAACTTTGGGAGAAGTTTATTGTAGCAAACATGCCTGATGCAAAGCTTCTGGAATATCCATTTCACTGTACACTCAAGTATTACAAGGATGTTGCCAAATCAAATCCAGAGGAGTGGCTGAATCGTCAACCAAAGCAAGTCCAGCTCAGTTCGTGCTGCATAATTTTGGGACCACAAGGAGCAGCTATGAAGATAGACAGCAATGAATATTTGGATAAAGAGCATGACATTGAGAAGAGTGTGCCACATGTGACTTTGATGATTTCTGAAGAATATAAACAGAAACACATAGGAGAAATTATGGCAGAAGCAGAGGAAGCGGTTTTTACTCCAGTAATAGGGAACTTGGCCCTCTGGAAGAGTGAAGATCAGCGGTTTATTAAGATTATGATCTCTGCTCAAGGACAGTGACAACCACAGACAGAGCAGATGACACAAGAGTCAATTATCAGTGTGATGGTATCAGACTCTATGAGAGAGGAGATGCTGCGACAAGTTCCAGAGTATTTGTGGTCTCAACATAGTACTGACATAGGACTTGTAAAGTCAGCCCAACCGGTGAGAGTGGAGCTCAGACCAGGAACCAAACCACCTTGGAAGAACCAGTATCCATTAAGAGAAGAGGCAGTCCGAGGGATTGAACCAGAAATTGAAGGACTCTTGAAAGCAGGTGTTTTGAAATCCTCAGAGCAATACGCCTCTATTGCTTGTGAAGAAACCAGATGATTCTTATCGTTTGGTACATGATTTAAGAGCAGTGAATGAAGTGGTGGCTGATTTTCCAGCAGACGTGCCAGATCCTCATACTTTGTTGGCCCAAATCCCGCCAGAGGCTATATATTTCACAGTGTTAGATCTGTGTGGGGCAGTTTTTAGTGTTCCGCTTGGTATAGAAAGTCAAGGTTTATTTGGATTTACATACAAGGGACAGTTCTATGAGTACAAGAGATTGCCACAAGGGTTTAAACATAGTCCTCAAATTTTTAATAAAGTATTGACAGATGATCTGGAAGGAATAGATCAGATACTGACAAGCACTGTTGTTCAGTATGTGGATGATATAATCATCTGTTCACCGGATAAGGAAACATGTCACAAGGATTCAATTAAAGTGTTACAGATACTGGCGGAAAAACGGCAAAAGGCTTCTCTGAAAAAGTTGCAGTATTGTCAGGAGAAGGTAGTTTATTTGGGTCAAACAATAACGCAAGGACACAGAAGTATTTCTGACAGTCATTTGGAAGCCATTCGAAAGGCTCCAAAGCCCAGAACAGTTAGAGAAATTATGACATTTCTTGGTATTGCTGGTTATTCTTCAGCATGGGTAGAAGATTATGCTAGCCTAACAGGGCCTTTGAGAGCTATGATTAAAGACACCGGAAATGCCCAACTTCATTGTAATCTTTCCTGGACACAGGATGGCCTTTTGGCATTTGAGACTATTAAGCAGAGGTTACAGGAGGCTCCAGCGCTGGCGCTTCCAGACTACTCTAAGAACTTTTTGTTGTATGTGTCTACTTCCACTGGGGGTAAATATGCATGTGCAGTTCTTTGTCAGCCGACAGGTATGGGGACGAGTCCTCAACCCATTTCATATTATTCCACTGCCTATTCAGAAGTAGAGTTGGGGTTGCCATTGTGTTACTGAGCAATGGTGGGAGTTTCTTTAATGTATGACAAAGCATCATCTGTTACGATGGGTCATCCGGTGACAATTCTTACTCATCATAGTCTCAGGAATCTTTTGAACTATGGCAAATACACATTGACTATGCCTAGACTCAGGGATTATTATAGGCTCTTAGAGCAGGAAGATGTCACCCTAGCGAGGTGTGCCACAGTAAATCCAGCTGAGAATTTGCCAACTCCAGAGGATGGTGAACCATATGATTGTGTTCAAGAAGCAGAGAAATACTCAAGACTCAGGTCAGATTTGCAAGCTCTCCCATTGCGTGAGCCAGACTTGGAGTTTTGGACTGATGGATCTTGTTATCGTGTAGGAGATAAATTTAGTGCTGGCTATGCAGTCGTAAGAGCTCAGGGAACCGGATTTGTTGTTGAAAAAGCCGAAGTAATACCACAGCCTGCATCTGCGCAACTTGCTGAACATGTGGGGCTGACTGAAGTGTGTCTGTTGGCAGAAGGTAAACGGGTGACGATATATACAGATTCTGCATATGCACATAATGTGTGTCATTTGTTCGGATCGGTATGGAAGAACAGGGGCTTTAAAAAGACGGACGGTTCCCCAATACAACATCATGCTCAGATAATGAAACTTTTGCATGCTATGATGAAGCCTAGAGAAATTGCAATAGCTAAGTGCGCAGCACAGAGCGGATTTGTCAAGAGTCACCCAGGGTAATAAAGCAGCTGATGAAGCTGCAAAGGCAGTCACAGGAGCGGACAAATTGGGCAAAGTTCTTCTGGTTACTCATGAAGTGGACTTGGAAGATAGAATCACACTTAGAGATGTGATCTTAATGCAAGAAGCAGCTTCTGCAATGGATAAACAGTTGTGGCTGGACCGAGGTGCTATCCAAGATTCCACTGGACTGTGGCGAAATCATGAGGGGCTGATGGTTGCACCTCCAGATCTGCTAGGTCTGTTGATTCAGGAATCACATGGAGTAGCTCATGTTGCAAGGGGGGAAGTTAGGAGAAAAATTACAAAAGAGTATGGGTTTTGGGCTCCATACCTACTTGAGCAGATTGATTATGTCATAGGCAAGTGTGTCATCTGCCTGAAGAACAATGTTCGAAGGGGTGTGACGGTCCCTCCTGGTCGAATTCCAACTCCGAGAGGTCCCATGCGTGAATTAGTTGTGGACTTTGTTGACATGATAAAACCAGTGGGAGGTAAGAGATATATGCTAGTCGTTGTGGACAGATTCTCACGGTGGCCTGAGGCTTGTCCAACCAAACGGAAGGATGCTCAGTCGGTTGCCAAGTTTTTGTGCAGAGAGGTCATAAGTAGATGGGGACTTCCAGATCGGATATCTTCAGACAATGGGAAAGAGTTTGTGGATAAAACAGTGAGATTAATTTTACAAAAATTGGGAATTAAACAGCGTCTAGGAGCAGTTTATCACCCGCAAAGCCAAGGAATTTGCAAGAAAATGAATGGCATTTTGAAAAACCGAATTTTTAAAATTTGCCAGCACACGCGTCTAAATTGGGTAGCGGCACTTCTGCTGGCGCTAATGGTGTGTCGCTCGAGTGAGCTGCATGATTTGCGTATGACACCCCATGAGTTGGTCATGGGCAGGCGGATGCTGACGCCTTGTTTGCGAACAAGCGGAAAGGGTCCGAGTCTGGCCCTTTTGGAAGATGAAATGCGAGCATATATAACATATATGGCTACTCTGCATAAAAGAATATCCGCGTATGTCTCTGACAGGCAAAGAAAGGAAGAAGTGCAAGAGAGGCTTGATGAGCAAAAGAGGAACATAGTGCAACCTGGAGACAAGGTGATCGTGAAGGTGTTTAGAAGGAAGTGGTTTAACGAAAGGCGTGAAGGACCATTTGAAGTAGTTCGCAGTACCGGAACTGCGGTCCAGGTTAAAGGATCTCCAACGTGGTATCATTTATCGCATTGTGTCAAAGCGCCAAGGTGTCGCCCTCACATAGCAGAAATATTGAGGGCTTAAGAAAGCCGGAAGAAAATGTGGAACAACATGCAGAAGAAGCAGAGGTCTATGAAGACCTCCAGGATGAAGGGCCTGAGGGGATTGTCCATATTGGGGACAATGGTGATGACCTTGAGCACACTCCTGATGATGCCAGGGATGACATTGCAGTTAATGATCAGGAAAGAAAATTTGAGGACATTGATTTCCAATATGTCCCAGAAACAGCAGAGCCCATTTCTGTGGGGCATTATGCATCAAAGACACCAGAGGGCTGTGAGCCTGTTTCAGGGGAATCCAGAGATTCAGTCAGACGAAGGAGTCCAAGGCCAGTTCGGAAAAGGGTTATACCAAAACGTTACGAGAACTAGAGTTGAAGCGCCTTTGGGAAAGTCAGTTCAGCTCCCATGTAATTGTACGAGAGAGAATACTGGCGAAGGGAAATTCAGATTTCAGTGGCAAGATAATCATGGCAAAGTTCTTGATCTGTTGGGAGCATCACCACTAGGGAAGTATGTGTTAATTAATGATCAGAGGAGAATAAAGATTGAAGGTGACTGTAGCCTTTATGTACGAGGGCTTCAGCAAGAGGATCAAGGTGACTATAAGTGTTCTTATTATGATCCACAAGTTCAGAGTGAGGGGTCAGAGACAGGGTTTAGAACTAAGATAGTGACTTTAGTAGTAATAAATGCAAGTAAGATCACACAACTTCAAGTTGTTAAAGAAGTAGGAGAATTAACAACTATAATGTCAACTCTCCGGCCGGAAACTGGGAAAAAGGAACAGAAACCTATTCTTCCAGTTCTGCAGCTTACAAATGTATCGCACTTAACAACAGTTGCAATTCGGACGACTTCACCGACACCAACTGCTTCGAACTCTGTGACTAGGGTAAATTTAGGCAGTGCAGCTCATCCTCCATGTCAGTGTGGTAAATAGAACGTTGGTGGCAATAATCCTCCTAAGTGGAAAAATAATCGCGGTGAAGACGTAGTGTTAATAGGACCTGATGTCGACATTGTGCCTCCTGATCGAAGGAAGTATGTATTGTACAATGACATGAAGAGGATGAAGATAGAGGGTGATTGCTCGCTTGTTTTGAGAAATGTTACTTGGGAAGATCAAGGGGAATATACATGCACCTATTATGAACCAAACTTAAAATTTGTATCATTTCGAAACTATTGGATAGAGGGATATGTAACTCGGAAAGTGACACTTGTGATAAGAAGTTTTAGTCCTGTTCAAGTTGTTAGAAAAGTTCAGGAGCAACTTACTACAGCAACTACAAAGGGGATATATAGCGACCAGGTGATGTATACTACTTTAGCTCCAGAAGTGACTAAGAGTGTCAAGATGACAACTCCGGTCAATACTTTAGTTACGACTCAGAAGGGGATAAATAGTACAACAATGGTGGTGACGACTCAAACGTCCGTTACTTTGGGAAATTCTACAAGTAAGGTTGTGACAGGGGCTGTCACAAATAAAACATTGACTGAACTCGTAAACAGGACAAAGACGCCTGTTATGGTACCTTTGCCACCTAAGGAATTTGTTAATGGGACTCAAAAGCCAATGTTGCAAATAGAGGTTAGCTTGAACAGTAGTAGTAAGAGAGCTGAAATTCGGGAATCAATAGTGGACAACAGTAATGTAAACTCATCTGAAACAATTCAGAGGACTCTGTCAGATATGACCAATGACCTTGATGACCTTGACCGGACACCAGACGACATGATTGAATCCTATCGAGCATTACAAAAGAGAGAAACTACGTGGAAGGCATATGGATTTGACTCCTCGGTGCTACATATTTCAGACCCATGGGCAGGTAGAAATTTGTGGTTTCAACAATTGACTCATTCTGTAAGATCGATTAAGGACATGAATTGCCCATGTGTGGTGAGAATTCCACCACCAGGCACATGGCCTGCAATTATGGAAACAGTACCAGAACCGCTGCTTCCTAAGTGTCAATCTTATGCACTATCATGGCTGTTGTATCAGCAGAAGTCAAGAGAAGATAAGGTTATGGCTTTATCAGTACATCCGTTTAGACCCAGATTTGATTGTTCTTGGTTGAAAAACTTGCCATATTTAGATTTACTCGACAAATACGAGGATGTGACAACAGCAGTTCCTGATGGACAGGACGTGACACCTGTAAGGGCTGAAGACTGTTTTTGTTTGAATGTCACACATAATGGCCCTGGTATGTTTATGGGAATAGCAGACTGTGATAAATATATGATGCAATTTAATGGGCGTGAACACAAGACTGTTGATGGGTTATATACAGTGACCTTTCATACACCGCACCGCAAACAGAGTAAAACTGAGGTAAAGGTGAAGAACCAAACTTTGCCTGCGAATGTGACTATAGGGAATTTTAGAGACGTTTGGTGGATTTGTGGTGATAAAGCATACTTATTTCTGCCATATGGATGGACCAGATGCTGTTACATGGCAAGATTGAAGCTTCCATATGAAGTTTTGGAGGTCCAGAAGGGACAAGCACCTGATAAGGGTCAAATCTACTGCTGTTCCTGGTAGTAGGAAGAAAAGGGAATAATCTGGAGTCCTATCATTGGAGGATTAGTCTTGGAGAGAAATGGGGTATAGGACTATTTCCATGGTATGGTGTAACATTTTTGGCCGATCATATTGATAATATAACCTACACCTTGCAGGGTTTTGCAAATGAGACTATAAAGGGGTTTGAAGACTTGTCACAGACTGACATTGCTGAAACATTATATGGCTCTTGATTATATTTTAGACAAACAAGGTGGCCTATGTGTGGCTTTGAATTTAACTGGTGATGCCTGTTATACTTTGATTCCTGACAGCTCTGATAATATCACTAGTTTTGTAGATGCATTGAAGAACATTAGGGATGCGTTTGGCGCATCACAAGGAGCTGGATGGTCTGCTAATGTTTGGTTACGAGACAGATTTGGAGTCTTAGGTATCAGCATTGATTCAAATTTTGATAGCAGTTCTTATATCACTGTGTGTGATGTTTTGCTTTTGTACGCTGCTACTGACCTTTGTGAAAGCGATGATATTAAGATGGGTTGGAGTGGTGATGCCTGGAGATCAGGTACAGATGCCACTACTACATAAGACTGACCCAGACGACGAAGATGAGGAACTGGTGGTGGAATGCAAATTGATTGAGAAATATCCTTTTTGAATATGTTTCATTATTCTTTATGCATTTATTTTTGGTATTATTTAGTTAATTTGTAGTGTCTTACTATGGAGAGGTATAATCGAAGGGGGGAAATGGAAATGTGAATATTAACTTGAGATAATGTGATAATCTGCATCTGATGTTTGTCTTTTTGCAAGATACTGGTTGGTGTTTTCTTTCTTTTCTCCCAGAATGTTATTAGGGAAAAATGACTGCTCGGGGACCCTGATGTTCCCAAACATTCAGAACAAGGAGGGTGAAAAATGGACGAAGGGCCCTGAACAAGGACACTGTGGGACTAAAATATCTGGACTCAAAAGACCATCAACACTACAACGAGAGTCGACACTGCTGAGGAGCTGCAGTGTGATACCTTCTTATGTCTTCTCTTATGTATGTCTATACATTTTACAGTGTGAAATGTAATCTGTGACATTGCTAATATCTAAAGTAGGACATTTATATGCTGAGTCCAAAATGATGATGTGCGTTACTTGAGAATCTTTTTGTTTTCCTTGCCTTAGGAATGTTGTTCTTTGTCAGTAGGTAAATACACTGGGACCTCATTTATTTTCTTTTTCTCAGTGCTTAGGGAGATTGGTGCTAGGCAGGGAAAGGTCCATTGGAGGGTCAGATGGGACGACCAGCCTGAATTTGGACATTATTTCATTTTATTTTCAGACGTTTCCTTATGTATTTGCCTAGGAGATATCTCTATATATATATTTTTTTTTTTCCCATATTTTTCTTAATTGGCTTGGAGTACTATATGTGGTCGCTTAAGGCAGCAAGGGCCGTGAGAAGAATTTCCTGTCTTGATTGATTGATGAAACTTGTGAAAAAAATAGGATAGCTACCTGACAGGTTTTTGCTCTCACAATCCATAAATTTGACAAACACATTTTCTTCTTTCTTTCTTTTTCTTTTCTTTTTGAGGCTCTGTAAGCCTCAAAGGGGGGAAATGAGGTGTATGGTCTTATATGTAGAATATAAAACCATGTGTGAAAATAGAGATATGGCTCAGAGGCCATAGGTCAAAGGTCCTCAGAAGGGGTCTTGCAGTCCCCAAAGGCAGATAATGCTTTGTAAGTAAAAACCATATGTGCCTGACAGTTTTTAGGAAAACAACTGTCCTATTTAAGAGTCGGTGACCAAGGCTGAATTTCAGAGTGGTTCATTGGCTTCACACCCTCTCACAAGCAGATCTGCAGATGCTTGACTTGACGCTGTTCTTCTTTATAATAAACCTTTATATGTAATCAAGACAGTGTCAGTGGAGTCTCCTTCATCCTCTTCACATCATCAACACCATCAAATAAACTACCAAAATATTTTTGAAAACGCAGTACGTTTGATTTAATGTTCATTCGCGACGAGAGAGGGAATTTGAACATAATATAGTCTAAACAGCTTGTTTCTTTTGGAACACACCTATATGTATATAAGATATGTTGTCGACCCCTCAAGCTCATCTAACTACTTTAAGATTTTGGAACCTAAGAAATTGCATGACTGATGATGGCAAATATGCTTTAATTTGATTTCAGTGCGCAGACGGGGCAAAATCACAGCAGATGTTGATTTTTGGCGTCTTTTCAGCGAGAAAACTTCTTTTGACTCAAATATTCATGTGATCTGCTAGGCTCTCAATTCTTGGCAGATCGTTTTAGAAAACTTTCTACTTTAAGAAGACTCCCAAAGAAAGCTAAGTATGTGCTTTGAATTGAGTTTGCATAAGCACTTTTTTGAAAACGCAGTACATTTTTGATTTGATGTTCATTCGCGACGAGAGAGGGAATTTGAACATAATATAGTCTAAACAGCTTGTTTCTTTTGGAACATATATGTATATAAGATATATTGTCGACCCCTCAAGCTCATCTAACGACTTTAAGATTTTGGAACACAAGAAACTGCAGGACTGATGATGGCAAACATGCTTTCATTTGATTTCAGTGCGCAGACTTTCCAAAATCACAGCAGATGTTGATTTTTGGCGTCTTTTCAGCGAGAAAACTTCATTTGACTCAAATATTCATTTGAGCTGCTAGGCTCTTAATTCTTGCCAGATCGTTTTAGAAAACTTTGTACTTTAAGAAGACTCCATAAGCAAGGTAAATATGTGCTTTGAATTGAGTTTGCATAAGCACTTTTTTGAAAACGCAGTACATGTTTGATTTGATGTTCATTCGTGACGAGAGAGGGAATTTGAACATAATATAGTCTAAACAGCTTGTTTCTTTTTGAACATATATGTATATAATATTTGTTGTCGACCCCTCAAGCTCATCTAACGACTTTAAGATTTTGGAACACAAGAAACTGCAGGACTGATGATGGCAAACAAGCTTTCATTTAATTTCAGTGCGCAGACTTTCCAAAATCACAGCAGATGTTGATTTTTGGCGTCTTTTCAGCGAGAAAACTTCATTTGACTCAAATATTCATTTGAGCTGCTAGGCTCTTAATTCTTGCCAGATCGTTTTAGAAAACTTTGTACTTTAAGAAGACTCCATAAGCAAGGTAAATATGTGCTTTGAATTGAGTTTGCATAAGCACTTTTTTGAAAACGCAGTACATGTTTGATTTGATGTTCATTCGCGACGAGAGAGGGACTTTGAACATAATATAGTCTAAACAGCTTGTTTCTTTTGGAACATATATGTATATAATATTTGTTGTCGACCCCTCAAGCTCATCTAACTACTTTAAGATTTTGGAACACAAGAAATTGCAGGACTGATGATGGCAAACATGCTTTCATTTGATGTCAGTGCGCAGACTTTCCAAAATCACAGCAGATGTTGATTTTTGGCGTCTTTTCAGCGAGAAAACTTCATTTGACTCAAATATTCATTTGAGCTGCTAGGCTCTTAATTCTTGCCAGATCGTTTTAGAAAACTTTGTACTTTAAGAAGACTCCATAAGCAAGGTATATATGTGCTTTGAATTGAGTTTGCATAAGCACTTTTTTGAAAACGCAGTACATGTTTGATTTGATGTTCATTCGCGACGAGAGAGGGAATTTGAACATAATATAGTCTAAACAGCTTGTTTCTTTTGGAACATATATGTATATAATATTTGTTGTCGACCCCTCAAGCTCATCTAACTACTTCAAGATTTTGGAAGCTAAGAAATTGCATGACTGATGATGGCAAACATGCTTTCATTTGATTTCATTGCGCAGACGGGCCAAAATCATAACAGATGTTGATTTTTGGCCTCTATTCGCCGCGAAAACTTCATTTGACTCAAATATTCATTTGAGCTGCTAGGCTCTCAATTCTAGCCAGATCGTTTTAGAAAACTTTCTACTCTAAGAAGACTCCCAAAGAAAGCTAAGTATGTGCTTTGAATTGAGTTTGCATAAGCATTTTTTGAAAACGCAGTACATGTTTGATTTGATGTACATTCACGACGAGAGAGGGAATTAGAACATAATATAGTCTAAACAGCTTGTTTCTTTTGGAAAATATATGTATATAAGATATGTTGTCGACCCCTCAAGCTCATCTAACTACTTTAAGATTTTGGAACCTAAGAAATTGCATGACTGATGATGGCAAACATGCTTTCATTTGATTAATGTGCACAGACGGTCCAAGATCAAAGCAGATGTTGATTTTTGGCGTCTATTCGCCGAGAAAACTTCATTTGACTCAAATATTCATTTGAGCTGCTAGGCTCTCAATTCTTGGCAGATCGTTTTAGAAAACTTTCTACTTTAAGAAGACTCCCAAAGAAAGCTAAGTATGTGCTTTGAATTGAGTTTGCATAAGCACTTTTTTGAAAACGCAGTACATTTTTGATTTGATGTTCATTCGCGACGAGAGAGGGAATTTGAACATAATATAGTATAAACAGCTTGTTTCCTTTGGAACACACCTATTTGTATAAGTATATAACATATGTTGTCGACCCCTCAAGCTCATCTAACTACTTTAAGATTTTGGAACCTAAGAAATTGCATGACTGATGATGGCAAACATGCTTTCATTTGATTTCTGTGCACAGACGGTCCAATATCACAGCACTTTTTGAAAACGCAGTACATGTTTGATTTGATGTTCATTCGCGACGAGAGAGGGAATTTGAACATAATATAGTCTAAACAGCTTGTTTCTTTTGGAACATATATGTATATAAGATATGTTGTCGACCCCTCAAGCTCATCTAACTACTTTAAGATTTTGGAAGCTAAGAAATTGCATGACTGATGATGGCAAACATGCTTTCATTTGATTTGAGTGCGCAGACGGGCCAAAATCACAGCAGATGTTGATTTTTGGCGTCTATTCGCCGAGAAAACTTCATTTGAGTCAAATATTCATTTGAGCTGCTATGCTCTCAATTCTTGCCAGATCGTTTTAGAAAACTTTCCACTTTAAGAAGACTCCCAAAGAAAGCTAAGTATGTGCTTTGAATGGAGTTTGCATAAGCACTACTTTAAGAAGACTCCCAAAGAAAGCTAAGTATGTGCTTTGAATTGAGTTTGTATAAGCATTTTTATAAAAAGCAGTACTTGTTTTATTTGATGTTCATTCGCGACGAGAGAGGGAATTTGAACATAATATAGTCTAAACAGCTTGTTTCCTTTTTAACACACCTATTTGTATAAGTATATAAGATATGTTGTCGACCCCTCAAGCTCATCTAACTACTTTAAGATTTTGGAACCCAAGAAATTGCATGACTGATGATGGCAAACATGCTTTCATTTGATTTCAGTGCACAGACGGGCCAAAATCACAGCAGATGTTGATTTTTGGCGTCTATTCGCCGAGAAAACTTCATTTGAGTCAAATATTCATTTGAGCTGCTAGGCTCTCAATTCTTGCCAGATCTTTTTAGAAAACTTTCTACTTTAAGAAGACTCCCAAAGAGAGCTAAGTATGTGTTTTGAATTGAGTTTGCATAAGCACTTTTTTGAAAACGCAGTACATGTTTGATTTGATGTTCATTCACGACGAGAGAGGGAATTTGAACATAATATAGTCTAAACAGCTTGTTTGTTTTGGAACAAATATGTATATAAGATATGTTGTCGACCCCTCAAGCTCATCTAACTACTTTAAGATTTTGGAACCTAAGAAATTGCATGACTGATGATGGCAAACATGCTTTCATTTGATTTCAGTCTTGAGCAGGCCAAAATCACAGCAGATGTTGATTTTTGGCGTCTATTCGCCGAGAAAACTTCATTTGAGTCAAATATTCATTTGAGCTGCTAGGCTCTCAATTCTTGCCAGATCGTTTTAGAAAACTTTGTACTTTAAGAAGACTCCATAAGCAAGGTATGTATGTGCTTTGAATTGAGTTTGCATAAGCACTTTTTTGAAAACGCAGTACATGTTTGATATGATGTTCATTCGCGACGAGAGAGGGAATTTGAACATAATATAGTCTAAACAGCTTGTTTCTTTTGGAACATATATGTATATAAGATATGTTGTCGACCTCTCAAGCTCATCTAACTACTTTAAGATTTTGGAACCTAAGACATTGCATGACTGATGATGGCAAACATGCTTTCATTTGATTTCAGTGCGCAGACGGGCCAAAATCACAGCAGATGTTGATTTTTGGCGTCTATTCGCCGAGAAAACTTCATTTGACTCAAATATTAATTTCAGCTGCTAGGCTCTCAATTCTTGCCACATCGTTTTAGAAATATTTCTACTTTAAGAAGACTCCCAAAGACAGCTAAGTATGTGCTTTAGATTGAGTTTGCATGAGCATTTTTGAAAACGCAGTACATGTTTGATTTGATGTTCATTCGCGACAAGAGAGGGAATTTGAACATAATATAGTCTAAACAGCTTGTTTCCTTTGGAACACACCTATTTGTATAAGTATATAAGATATTTTGTCGACCCCTCAAGCTCATCTAACTACTTTAAGATTTTGGAACCTAAGAAAAAGCATGACTGATGATGGCAAATATGCTTTCATTTGATTTCAGTGCACAGACGGTCCAATATCACAGCACTTTTTGAAAATGCAGTACATGTTTGATTTGATGTTAATTCGCGACGAGAGAGGGAATTTGAACATAATATAGTCTAAACAGCTTGTTTCTTTTGGAACATACCTATATACATATGTATATAAGATATGTTGTCGACCCCTCAAGCTCATGTAACTACTTTAAGATTTTGGAACCTAAGAAATTACATGACTGATGATGGCAAACATGCTTTCATTTGATTTCAGTCTTGAGCGGGCCAAAATCACAGCAGATGTTGATTTTTGGCGTCTTTTCAGCGAGAAAACTTTATTTGACTCAAATATTCATTTGAGCTGCTAGGCTCTTAATTCTTGCCAGATCGTTTTAGAAAACTTTGTACTTTAAGAAGACTCCATAAGCAAGGTAAATATGTGCTTTGAATTGAGTTTCCATAAGCACTTTTTTGAAAACGCAGTACATGTTTGATTTGATGTTCCTTCATGAGAGAGAGGAATTTGAACATAATATAGTCTAAACAGCTTGTTTCTTTTGGAACATATATGTATATAATATTTGTTGTCGACCCCTCAAGCTCATCTAACTACTTTAAGATTTTGGAACACAAGAAACTGCAGGACTGATGATGGCAAACATGCTTTCATTTGATGTCAGTGCGCAGACTTTCCAAAATCACAGCAGATGTTGATTTTTGGCGTCTTTTCAGCGAGAAAACTTTATTTGACTCAAATATTCATTTGAGCTGCTAGGCTCTTAATTCTTGCCAGATCGTTTTAGAAAACTTTGTACTTTAAGAAGACTCCCAAAGACAGCTAAGTATGTGCTTTTAAACTTTCTACTTTAAGAAGACTCCCAGAGAAAGCTAAGTATGTGCTTTGAATTGAGTTTGCATAAGCATTTTTTGAAAACTTGACATGTTTGATTTGATGTTCAATCGCGACAAGAGAGGGAATTTGAACATAATATAGTCTAAACAGCTTGTTTCCTTTGGAACACACCTATTTGTATAAGTATATAAGATATGTTGTCGACCCCTCAAGCTCATCTAACTACTTTAAGATTTTGGAACACAAGAAATTGCAGGACTGATGATGGCAAACATGCTTTCATTTGATGTCATTGCGATGACGGGCCAAAATCACAGCAGATGTTGATTTTTGGCGTCTATTTCATAGAAAACTTCATTTGACTCAAATATTCATTTGAGCTGCTAGGCTCTCAATTCTTGCCAGATCGTTTTAGAAAACTTTCTACTTTAAGAAGACTCCCAAAGAAAGCTAAGTATGTGCTTTGAATTGAGTTTGTATAAGCATTTTTGAAAAAGCAGTACATGTTTGATTTGATGTTCATTCAAGACGAGAGAGGGAATTTGAACATAATATAGTCTAAACAGCTTGTTTCTTTTGGAACATACCTATATATATATGTATATAATATTTGTTGTCGACCCCTCAAGCTCATCTAACTACTTTAAGATTTTGGAACACAAGAAATTGCATGACTGATGATGGCAAACATGCTTTCATTTGATGTCAGTGCGCAGACTTTCCAAAATCACAGCAGATGTTGATTTTTTGGCGTCTTTTCAGCGAAAACTTCATTTGACTCAAATATTCATTTGAGCTGCTAGGCTCTTAATTCTTGCCAGATCGTTTTAGAAAACTTTGTACTTTAAGAAGACTCCATAAGAAAGCTATATATGTGCTTTGAATTGAGTTTGCATAAGCACTTTTTTGAAAAACGCAGTACATGTTTGATTTGATGTTCATTCATGACGAGAGAGGGAATTTGAACATAATATAGTCTAAACAGCTTGTTTCTTTTGGAACATATATGTATATAAGATATGTTGTCGACCCCTCAAGCTCATCTAACTACTTTAAGATTTTGGAACCTAAGAAATTGCATGACTGATGATGGCAAACATGCTTTCATTTGATTTCAGTGCATGAGCAGGCCAAAATCACAGCAGATGTTGATTTTTTGGCGTCTATTCGCTGAAAACTTCATTTGACTCAAATATTCATTTGAGCTGCTAGGCTCTCAATTCTTGCCAGATCGTTTTAGAAAACTTTCTACTTTAAGAAGACTCCCAAAGAAAGCTAAGTATGTGCTTTGAATTGAGTTTGCATAAGCACTTTTTGAAAAAGCAGTACATGTTTGATATGATGTTCATTCACGACGAGAGAATTTGAACATAATATAGTCTAAACAGCTTGTTTCTTTTGGAACATATATGTATATAAGATATGTTGTCGACCCCTCAAGCTCATCTAACTACTTTAAGATTTTGGAACCTAAGAAAAAGCATGACTGATGATGGCAAATATGCTTTCATTTGATTTCAGTGCACAGACGGTCCAATATCACAGCACTTTTTGAAAATGTACATGTTTGATTTGATGTTAATTCATGACGAGAGGAATTTGAACATAATATAGTCTAAACAGCTTGTTTCTTTTGGAACATACCTATATACATATGTATATAAGACATGTTGTCGACCCCTCAAGCTCATCTAACTACTTTAAGATTTTGGAACACAAGAAATTACATGACTGATGATGGCAAACATGCTTTCATTTGATGTCAGTCTTGAGACTTTCCAAAATCACAGCAGATGTTGATTTTTGGCGTTTTTCAGCGAGAAAACTTCATTTGACTCAAATATTCATTTGAGCTGCTACGCTCTTAATTCTTGCCAGATCGTTTTAGAAACATTTGTACTTTAAGAAGACTCCATAAGCAAGGTAAATATGTGCTTTGAATTGAGTTTGCATAGGCACTTTTTTGAAAACGCAGTACATGTTTGATTTGATGTTCATTCGCGACGAGAGAGGGATTTGAACATAATATAGTCTAAACAGCTTGTTTCTTTTGGAACATACCTATATATATATGTATATAATATTTGTTGTCGACCCCTCAAGCTCATCTAACTACTTTAAGATTTTGGAACACAAGAAATTGCAGGACTGATGATGGCAAACATGCTTTCATTTGATGTCAGTGCGCAGACGGGCCAGAATCACAGCAGATGTTGATTTTTGGCGTCTTTTCAGCGAGAAAACTTCATTTGACTCAAATATTCATTTGAGCTGCTAGGCTCTTAATTCTTGCCAGATCGTTTTAGAAAACTTTGTACTTTAAGAAGACTCCATAAGCAAGGTAAATATGTGCTTGAATTGAGTTTCCATAAGCACTTTTTTGAAAACGCAGTACATGTTTGATTTGATGTTCATTCGCGACGAGAGAGGGAATTTGAACATAATATAGTCTAAACAGCTTGTTTCTTTTGGAACATATATGTATATAATATTTGTTGTCGACCCCTCAAGCTCATCTAACTACTTTAAGATTTTGGAACACAAGAAACTGCAGGACTGATGATGGCAAACATGCTTTCATTTGATGTCAGTGCGCAGACTTTCCAAAATCACAGCAGATGTTGATTTTTGCCTTTTTCAGCGAGAAAACTTCATTTGACTCAAATATTCATTTGAGCTGCTAGGCTCTTAATTCTTGCCAGATCGTTTTAGAAAACTTTGTACTTTAAGAAGACTCCATAAGCAAGGTAAATATGTGCTTTGAAACGAGTTTGCATAAGCACTTTTTTGAAAACGCAGTACATGTTTGATTTGATGTTCATTCGCGACGAGAGAGGGAATTTGAACATAATATAGTCTAAACAGCTTGTTTCTTTTGGAACATACCTATATATATATGTATATAATATTTGTTGTCGACCCCTCAAGCTCATCTAACTACTTTAAGATTTTGGAACACAAGAAATTGCAGGACTGATGATGGCAAACATGCTTTCATTTGATGTCAGTGCGCAGACTTTCCAAAATCACAGCAGATGTTGATTTTTGGCGTCTTTTCAGCGAAAACTTCATTTGACTCAAATATTCATTTGAGCTGCTAGGCTCTTAATTCTTTCCAGATCGTTTTAGAAAACTTTGTACTTTTAAGAAGACTCCATAAGCAAAGGTAAATATGTGCTTTGAATTGAGTTTGCATAAGCACTTTTTTGAAAACGCATTAAATGTTTGATTTGATGTTCATTCTCGACGAGAGAGTGAATTTGAACATAATATAGTCTAAACAGCTTGTTTCTTTTGGAACATATATGTATATAAGACATGTTGTCGACCCCTCAAGCTCATCTAACTACTTTAAGATTTTGGAAGCTAAGAAATTGCATGACTGATGATGGCAAACATGCTTTCATTTGATTTCAGTCTTGACGGCCAAAATCACAGCAGATATTGATTTTTGGCGTCTTTTCAGCAAGAAAACTTCATTTGACTCAAATATTCATTTGAGCTGCTAGGCTCTTAATTCTTGCCAGATCGTTTTAGAAAACTTTGTACTTTAAGAAGACTCCATAAGCAAGGTAAGTATGTGCTTTGAATTGAGTTTCCATAAGCACTTTTTTGAAAAAGCAGTACATGTTTGATTTGATGTTCATTCGCGACGAGAGAGGGAATTTGAACATAATATAGTCTAAACAGCTTGTTTCTTTTGGAACATATATGTATATAATATTTGTTGTCGACCCCTCAAGCTCATCTAACTACTTTAAGATTTTGGAATACAAGAAATTGCAGGACTGATGATGGCAAACATGCTTTCATTTGATGTCAGTGCGCAGACTTTCCAAAATCACAGCAGATGTTGATTTTTGGCGTCTTTTCAGCGAGAAAACTTCATTTGACTCAAATATTCATTTGAGCTGCTAGGCTCTTAATTCTTGCCAGATCGTTTTAGAAAACTTTGTACTTTAAGAAGACTCCATAAGCAAGGTAAATATGTGCTTTGAATTGAGTTTGCATAAGCACTTTTTTGAAAACGCAGTACATGTTTGATTTGATGTTCATTCGCGACGAGAGAGGGAATTTGAACATAATATAGTCTAAACAGCTTGTTTCTTTTGGAACATACCTATATATATATGTATATAATATTTGTTGTCGACCCCTCAAGCTCATCTAACTACTTTAAGATTTTGGAACACAAGAAATTGCAGGACTGATGATGGCAAACATGCTTTCATTTGATGTCAGTCTTTACGGGCCAAAATCACAGCAGATGTTGATTTTTGGCGTCTTTTTCAGCGAAAACTTCATTTGACTCAAA